>NC_092695.1:20061263-20333763 GCF_964275005.1 Diadema setosum
TTGCTTTTCCCTTCTTCCCTGGTGATAGGAGAGGCATTCCTAATATAGATATGTATATATATACTCTTTATGCATCCTTGATAAACTGTAGCTGGCCTCTGCTGTTCACAAGGCTTGCGTAAGAGGAGATACACATGATGGCAACAGCCAGATGTCGGTGCCCATCACCATATACCTGCCAGGTTGTGTAGGTTTCTATTCCTATAAAGTTGACTTTGAGTTAAAATCACTTCCATGAGCACGCACAACATGTGCCATATTGAGATCTGGACATTTCATAACAAGTCAAAGTTGTTACCTTAGAATTACACTACTGGAACCTCGACTGGTGCAATTTATTTGTTTGCACATTTTTATTGTCCTAATAATATAATAATATACCCAGAAAGTGCATCAGCAACCATTACAAAACATTCAAAATAGTGACATGGGCACTGACAAACATTGACAGGTGTCTGCGAACTTGTAACATTAGGTTTAATTAAAATTTATTTCGATCTCGCTTTTATCGTTCTTTGAACAGATGTTCATGCTTGAAGAAAGCGTGTATAAAAATTCACTTACATTTTATGGCTTTCTTGGCATATTTGGAAGTCCGAACTGAAGCTCCTTTCTTCTGGAGTCGTCCAACAACTTAAGACATGAAGAAGTCACCCCCCCATGAAGATGTGCCCATTTTTATTTTCATTTTTGGTATAGCATATGCTATTTCCTTGCAAGCTGAGGCACATTCCCTAAAATGGTACTTTTTGTATAGACTTTGGGGAAGAGCATCTTACACCATGCCAGTGGACCCATTTAAAATTGACCGTTTTGCTTAAGTGAGAGGGGGACTGTTTTTTGGTCATTTTTTTTTTTTTTTAATACTGAGCAGGATGCATCCTTATTCTGACCATGGGCAGTGGGCCAAGTAGGGTAGAACTTGTGTATGAATTTTGCTTTCTCTTGGTGTCATATATTTATTTCTGTTTCATATTATCTCTTTTTTTTTTTACTTTTTAAAATTTTGCTTCCTAAGTTTCTTTTCATAGCTGTATGACTTTTGTGTATATCTGACATACTTTGTTTTGCAAGGTCAGCATTGCCCAGCAGCCATCAGTTTCTTTTACTGCCTAATTATTGAAGCAATGCTCCCATGCCAAGTTATTATGTAAAAACACAAAAAATTGATGTAAATTTACTGAAAAAAATCTTCTTGCAACACAAATCATATCCCACAATAGATGACTATTAAACATCTAGAGCCAAGCCATACCAACTTTGCGTAATTTGGATGTATTGCTGGAACAATGTGACACTGTTCTATGTCATATTTAAAGAAGACTTGCAGCAAATATCAACATACCTGTATCAAATTATTGGTTACAACTTTTCATTTACATATATTATGCAACAGCTGATGAATTATTTAGTTTTAATGTTATCATGAAAAATTCACCTTTTTCCCTGACATCGTGATACCTATGGGGCCTGTTTTTGGAGTGACTGTATAGAAATTGTGAATAGAACAACAAAACTTTTTAAATTGTACTGAAGTGTACAATGTATCTAGTATCCTCTCAGGAAAAGCAGATTAAAAAGCAGCAGATAGTTTTCATTTTATTATTATTATCTGATATGAATGTAAGCCAACAGCCTACATTTCCTCCCCAAAAACTTCTTTAACCCATTGAGGACGGACTGATTTTGCTACAACACGCATTTCCCATAGACACCTACCCGAGTATACTCGGGACTTGTCCTCAACGGGTTAAAAAAAGGCTGAATTCAAAAGATAAGAATAAAGGTCTGAACAATTTCAATGTCACCCTTAATAAAGTAACATTCAAATATTGATTATCCTAACTTCATTTTTGTTTATTTGATGATGACCCTTTACATGGAATGGCTGTTGTGGTCTTTGCGTACGATATCTTACATCCAGCAACGTAAACAGCTTTTTTGAGATTAAGTTACTAAGAGGAGAATTATTGGGATTCTGTGGCCTTTGAGAAATGTTATTTTCAGGCTGGCAAAAACACCCAGTACTTGTACACAGATATGCACACCCTCACAAACATGATGCATGTAAATAACTGTGAATGATTCATCGCAAGGCAAACTGGACAAGCTGAGGCACTCAGCAATATGCCAAGAACTTCCAATATCAAGGATAGTTACTGTAAGCTCGGACTTCAAATCATATTGCGGCGATTAACAGGGCTTAATAAAAAAAGGGGCAAACTGTGGTCATAAGGAGTGTATTAGGGCCGCGGTGGGCGAACTGGCACCACGCTGCAGGGATAGATGCTATCTGGAATAGCATGGGACGGACGAAGAAAAAAATATATAGAGGTTCCTCAACCACAAACTGGGTCAAACATGGGGTATGAGCTTACACCTCATGACACCACTTCTTTCTTCAAAGGTACGTTTTTGAAACAGAAACAGGCACTTTCAAACATCCAACAGCTGAAAATTTTGAAGGATCACTGTATTGGAATATAGGCAACATTGTCTGTATGGAATATGCTCTGTGCATTTGAATGACAAAATTAGGTTATATCAATATGCTTCAATACACGTAAATAAAGGGGAACAATGACATTTTGAAGTTTTCAATAGTACATACTCCTTTGGATAGAGTGATACATTTACTCTCTGTTATGGCTGCACAATTTGAGAGGGAAAGAGGTTATCGAGATCAACAGCATGACTTCTGCAAAGGACCACTGTTGTTTAGTACTTTTTTTTTCCTTTTTTGTGCTTTTTACTTCGTTGGTTGCTAATACAATCGAGAGTTCAAAACCTACTCGAACCTCTACGGGCAGATGGCATTTTACTTGCAGGCTCAATATACTCCAAAAATTCACTTTTAGAATGGTATTTGGTATCAAAACAATAAGTGTCAAACTTAGGTCAATACTGCACATGTATGACTAGGTTTGTAATAATATAATCCTCGTAAGTATCTCCATATATATTCTTTATGAGCACTTTTGTTATCCAAAGACAAGTACATGTTCAACTGATTTTGTTACAGTGACATGGCATAATAACGATGACTAGCACTTGATGACATGTTGGCCTTTACAATGCATCAAGGGCAAGTAAAGGTGCACCATGTTCTGTTTGATGATTGTTACAAATGACAGACACTGCACCTCACAGTCCTCACACGTACTTGTGCATCTTGCATATCACATACCAATGTATTGAAGCTAAAACATATGTGTAGTCGATCTCCACGGAAAATATACCGGGTACTTAGAAAACTATGGCATAAATGCAATCTATATCTGGTCAAAAGCAAATAAAGTAAAATCATTCACAGATCCCATCTCACCTTTCTCTCTCTCCACACAAGCACACATCAAGAAAAATGATAATGATAATAATAATGGTAGCCTACAACAAGTGGCCATTTAAGCTGTGGTAAAGCGCTTTACTGCTTTGATTTTGATTTAGATGCATACATCAGCTATTTGACATGTTTGACGGAGTGTGGCCAAAAAGATCAAGACAAATGGACTGGACTCTACATCACCTCTGCCTGGTCCAATTCCACTCTATACGGTGGTGGGCAAAGTTTACGGCGTGAGTTGAAAGGAAATTTTTTACGGATTACCATTCACGGTTCAGCTCCCATGGTTCACCCATGCACTTGGGGGGAGAAAAATTCATTAAAAGTTATGGTTTTATGGTCCAGTATTTTAGCTGTGTATATCTCCACCACGGGAGCAAGGCAATGATCAATCAACAATCAACGGAGGTCTGTAACAAAGCATTTTATTTTCGGGGGGAGTGGGTTGGCTGGGCTCTATTTGTAGCTTCTATAAAATGTATTTGTGGGATGAGTAAAAGAGTGAGAAAAGGAGAAGGATAGAATGATACAGAGACTGACAGTTATGTAGACAGCTAGATTTATTATTATTTGTTGGCTTCCTACAGTGATTGATTATCTATATCAAAGCTTTGCTACATGTCAAAGATTACATCATTGCCAGAAAAAAAGGTACCAAACACAAAATGTGTGTTTAATGGGGAATGAAATTTCTCTGAGTTTATAGTAACAAAGATATAGGTGCTTTGGGCCATGTTTTATGAAGAGTTAAAATTGATTATACAGTTGATTTTTATCATAAGTATATGGCAGCCTGTGTTTATAATCGATTATCTCTTTTGATAAAACGGGGCCTTGGTATGGCATTCCAGAATTAAATAATGAAATTCGACATATGAGCTATCAACGCAATATAAAAAGGTTATCAACAGAAATGATATGATTTGCCATTGGTTAAAAAAACAACAACCTGTTTTTCTACAAGTGGTCAATACAGATTAATAAAATGTACTTGTGAGACATAATTTGATAGATTGATGTTTTGATTGACAACATAGATATTTTCCAACAGACTTACCTTACTTTTCCCATCCTGCCCTATTACCTGTCTAACTAGGAACTGTTATCTGAATAGGAGAAAAGAAGGATACCATAGTGAAATAACCCCACAGTTTAACTATTTTGTAGTTTGGATAGTACATTGTACATCAACATAGCCTAAAACGGGATGGAAACTGGATATATGTGCAGTGGCTGATCCAGAGGGGCCCCTCTTTATTTTTTGTTAAACAAAAGAAATAAAAAGACAAAAATGGGTGGAGGGGGCACGTCCCCCTCCCCCCCTTAATCTTGTAAATGTGCCTCCCCTTTACGGAATTCCTGGATCCGCCCCTTTATATGGGAAATATATGTGGGATATATATGTGGGAAATACGAAGTATTTGTTTCTCTGGATTGGAGCACATTTTGAAACAAAAAGGACAGACATCATCCACAAGCTCAGCTTGAAGATACAAAGTACTGCAGTGCTCCCCCCCCCCCCCACCCACTTTCAGCAAAGAGGCATGAGATTGATTTGGAAAGTAAATCAGAATTCACTCATTTCACGGAAACCAACAATCTCAGTTTGCATATCCTGTAATAAATTCCTCTCATACCAGCCCACCATTCATCTCCCTGTCTGTACGCCCTAACGCTCAGGCCCGGCTAAACTCGAGCGAAAGCCTCCCTAATTGAAACTCGGTCTTGATTACTGGCCTGGGGGTAGCGGACACATGCTCCCACAGAAGTGACCAGTGGAGAAACAGGGCATGACCACATGCGATAAACACTCAACTGGTCAAAGAAGGAGGGGATACTTGATAGGAGAACAATGGCCGCGGCCGAAATATTCCGGCCCGGGCATGACCGCCGGAAATGGACACCGTGCCGACTGTCACTCATTTATCACGTGTCAAGATCATGTGTCAGAATTTTGCTTGAGGGTTATGAAACTGTGGACAGATCGGAACAAGCATATTTCTCAATTCCTCGCACCAGTTGTATATCTCTGAAAATCAACACACTCAACAAACACTCTGCTCACAGTCACAAGCACACATTTATATATCAAAGTAAATGTATAAATATATACATAAAATGGTTCTAGGGAAATTACCCCCCCTGGACCATTACCCTAGACTCTTCCCCTGACCCTAACCCTAATCCTAATCCTAATCCTAATTCTGAGCCTAATCCTAACCCTAACCCAAACTCTAACCCTAAACCTAACTTTAAACCTAACCCTAACCCTCATCTTTATTCTAACCTCATCAGTAACCAGTATCTAGCCTGAGGGTAATTGCCATGATAGACAAAGTATGGGAGAGCAATGGTTTAAACTCCAAAATTCCACAACTCAAGATCAGATGGAAAATGACTGAAAACACAGCCCCGTATGTGACGCAGCTATAACACATGTATAACGCACACGCGCAAAAAAACACACTCTTGCACCCACACACAAACAAGCTTGACCCCTTAAGCTCTCTGTGGTCAGTCAAGGGCAGATGAAGTAATAATCACAAAATGTGTGGTCACTTTACACTTGACATTCTGGTGATATGCTTGCAACTTGAAATGAGGTCAGTTGCTTTTATGGCACAGCGAGAGGTGCATAAAATTATGGGGGGGGGGGGGGGGGTTAGAGCGAGGAAAGGGCAAAACAGAGAGAGAGAGAGTGAGAGCAACCTAGCAGCCTAAAGAATATATCCGACCTTTTACTGCAGTGCATTAATGGAAAGGTCCAGTGAATTCTTCAATAAAAAATTCATTTGTTGTTGTTGATGAATCTTTCCCTACAGAAACATACATTGGTATATGAATCATAACGAATATAAAGTATGATCATAAATCTTATGAAATAAAAGGTATACTCCACATTAACAAAGGAGCACACAGCAGTCTCCTGCTTAACAGTGATAGGATTTCTTCTTTTTTTTTGGGGGGGGGGGATGGTCAGGGGTAAGGTCTAAGAGCTGTATTTTGATTAATCTGTTGGATATTTGTAGTATAAACCTGCTTTTTTAAGTGCCTTGATCAGTAGATTTCATCTTTCGAGACACTGGTTCCATTCACTCCCTTCTGTGTGACACTGACAATATTCCCACTCTGACTGCCACTCCCACTCTGTACATCTCTTTCTCACGCACAGAGATTTTATTGTTGCAAGCATTCTTCAAAGATGAAAAGGGAAACGAAAACACAGCTAGAACTGGGAAAAAGATTTGTTTTCGTATGAGATCCAATAAAATAAAAATTCTAACAACAATGAGGATAGCAATCATAATAGCGTAAGTACTCAACTGAAATGATAGTGTAAGTCATAAAATACTATTTTGGGCTTGTTCATGTACTGGATAAGTCTTTGGTTTGCTTTGGACAGAAAATCATTTACATATTTTTGTGTTTATGAAATCATGGTGAATAAATTAAATTGATCATGAATTGAATTGAATTGAATTGAATTGAATTGAATTGAATTGAATTGAATTGAATTGAACTGAAATGAATTGAACTGAATTGAACTGAATTGCATTGAGTTGAATTAAATTGAAATGAATTGAATTGAATGGAGTTGAAATGAAATGTTTTGAAATTATAAGTTCTTCTATTTTAAAGAAGCATACTACCAAAAAATTTTGATCTGACCAATACCAAGTGGCAAATGTAATGGACGTGCTCTATGCTGAACTGAGTACTGACTTTATCTACTGCCAGTTTTTACAAAACTGTACTTCATTTGGTTGATGGCTTTCTCACCATTTCTGTGGTGGGTTTTCAAAATAAAGTGGAACAAAGTATATATCTCAGGAAACCACAGATTCTTGGGGAAAGACCAAAGACAATACTAAGAAATCAATAGGCGTGTCTTCATCAGCCCGAAGTTCAAACTAGCGGGACATTTTGCGGTCTTAGAAAATAGCCCGATACAGCGAATGTGCGTCTTCATCAGCTCGAACAGCCTGCTTCGGGAAATTAGTCCGAAAATTGACGCATGCGCACTTTGCGATATTACTCTGCCTGGCTCGCGGTTCGAAAGTGGATTTCCCCGCTCAAAATCTCCTATATCACCGTATGTACGATTCTACAACCAGGGAGGTGAGCAGTACAGCAAATTCTCTCCAAAGGGATATTAATAACGCTACTCTTTCTTCTGTCCAGTGAGGCATCTTATATGAAATTAACGAATTGCAATGTTTAAACAAATCCAAAATGCACACAATCTGCAAGAATCTTCAGCCAAGGTATGAATAGAGTGGACCAGAAGAAGAAGTTTACAAAAAAAAAACAAAACAAAACAAACAAACAAAACCCACCTAGCATGCACGGCACTGAGTTTTAATAGGGAGGTGAGAGAAATAACCTCCCTGGTTTTAAAGATGACAACAACAGTAGTACACACATGTGATCCTTGAATACACCGTGCGTGTAATGTACTACACACAATCACTAGCTGCTTGTAAATGCGCTTTCCATTGCCAGCTGGCTAACCAGAAGCGTGGAGGGATCGAGAAAATTTCGGGCTGATGGAGACGCACCCAAGATAGCGCGCTATTTCACGAATTAGCGCTCTAGTTGACGAACTAGACCAAGATTTTTGGGGAAATTTTCCCGATCAAATAGCGCGCTATCTGCGTCTTCACTACACAGATAGCGCACTATTTTGACATCGGACTAGTTTGGTAACCGCAAGATAGCGCGCTATCTTGAAACTTCGGGCTGATGAAGACACGCCTATTATTGCAGTGACTTTAGCAGGCCTGCATGGTGAGGGGTCACAACTGACATGTTGAAAACACTTTTCCATCAAAAACTTCTTCTTTAACAGAAGGGAATTTGATGGGAGAGTTGGTGGACTCTCCAGACCGCCAGGGAAGGCGGGGCACTGCTGAAGAGGAGAGGGGGGGGGGGGGGGAGGGGAACATGGCAAATTGAACTCATATTTACTCCGCAAACATGCAATATCTTGCCATCAGCCCACATGGGGTAAATTTGTATTCTCGGTGGCACACATGTATGGTGAACTTGAAATGGAAGAGTCGCGCATGGCTGAAGTTTAACGAGATGGGCTCTACCAACCATGCATTTCATTTAGACGCCCATTTACAGCCACTGTTTGAAAATGTCTAAAATCCCTTCTTTAAATAGTTATGGGTTCCCTGGAACTGTACAAGACCAAATCCATCACGACAGACGACTGAGAAAAAAGATGACTCATATCAATTAAAATGAAATTGGGGGTTTACTCAGCTGTTAATACATACAGAAGTATGACATGACTCTCTATGAGGTCCAAACAATAGTATTCATCTTTCTTCTTTTATTTGATCGGGAAGGGTGGTGGGATTGAGTGGCACATGAGCTGTTTTACATTCAATACATCATGGAGTTATCATGTTTGCAATCTGTTCACAGAACCAGTGAATGTTACACACTGACTGTTGTCCTAAACAGTATGTGCTCCATTTCCGAGGAACAGTGCCTACCCGGTCGACCTTTATGAACCGTGGAGTGTCTGGTTTACATAGGAAGAATTCATCAATTTCTCCCGATTCACTAGTTCATGTTTTTCGCATGTACTTGAGAATAAGCCCTGCTGATATCTAAGGACACTTTTTTTAAATAAGATTTTTACTGTGTCTGCATTCAAGGATGTGATGGTCTTTAAAACATTTCAATCTGGCTTGTTAAACATCGAGATGATATATCCCAATAGGCTAAATGTCTCCATAAACACGTCAAACATTACGGCGTAACTGCTCCCAGAAGAGGATACGGCACTGAATCCACCTTAAGATATCTGCAATCTCTAAACAAAATTGCATCTCCGGTTCAGACTGTGCATTGAAAACATCTCTGTCAGAACTTCGCATCCTGGACTGGTGATAAGGCACAAAACAATTTCTCAGCTTTTCTTCTGCCTGTGAGTCTGATAAGGTGTGTCTCAGCAAGTTTTGGAAGGCAGACAGGCACAATGACCCCAAAATGGATTGTTTTTATACACTATGAGCTAAAAAGTGAATGATCCCCATCATTTTCTTTCCAGACTTGGTTTAAAGGGAGATTTGCCACGAGACTCATCCTAGACTGCATGACAGATCCTTAAAGAAAACGAGAGAAAAAGAGAATAAAAGCATAAAGCAAGTGGCAGTGAAGAACATTGGTGTGATTCGGAACAACTTTCAGCACATACTCTCGCACTCTTTCGGGTGTGCTTTTCCTGTGTCTCTTCTTCGTCTGATGATGCAAAGTTCTACAAATCTCCTCCTTCACATTATACCACAACCTGAATGTTAGCATGCGACCAAATGAGCCACCATCTCAGTGAACACATTTTGTTGTCATGTCGCCCAGAATGGCACTTCCCAAATGAGGGGGTAACAGGATGAGTACCTGTAGCTGCCGGCATAATCTGCAACAGAAGCAGGAGCAGTGAGTCTCACTCGGCAGACTAACTGTATATTTTTGGCTGGTTCACACCCTGTAAATTGGATGGGACTGGCGGCGGTTTAAAAAAAGCAGTCGTGTAACTTCTATCTTACAATTCCACCCACAATACCATGACTTTGGCTGCTTGTACCCCTACCGTCCGGCTGGGTGACATACTATTTGTTTTACTTCTCGACAAATGACCCCTGACTTATGGACCCCCCAGGTCTTTGTGGGCAGTACTGCCAGGAGGGGCTTAGCACTAAGAAGTTTACTCAGGTGGAATTGGTCAAAAATTACGGCCAAAAGCGGAACGAAAAGCATTAAAACAATATTACAAGACTGGAGAACTGCCCTCGTCTCCCTGATGGCACACCCCCCTTCCCCTTACAAGTGACAAAAGGAATGAAAATCTGAAAATGATATCATGCTGGGGTTAGAAGCAAAAGCAAAGTTGCGAAACAGGGAGATGGTCAAACCTGAAATCAGAAGGAGGCAGGTGTTATTGAACTTTCAGCTCATACACTGTACTCCTTCATATGCAAATGCTCCTCCCCCTTTTTCAAATGCAAGCGTGAGATGTTTGCAATTGAAAAAATCATACAGAAATCTGATCGAGAACAGACTTGCCCAATGCAACATGTGAAAATGGCATCAATGACTGGAATGCTCCATTAAAAAAAGAAGTGATATGGAATATCATTTTATGGATATTTTTTCCTCACGAGTTCATCACTGTATCTACTCTTTATTTCAGGGACAAGTTTGCATTTGAATTGATGGTCAAGCTGACCATCAATTCAAAGGGAGGAAGGCGGTAACTCTGTAATGCCACCTGAGAGCAGTGTAACGGCATGAACGGTCATCCGCTGACCAACTGGAACTAGTTCATCATAAGACACTCTATCTGACCACAGAGGATAAACAAAAGGGGGGACCAAAAAAAGCAGCCCAAGGAAACTTTTATTTGGAGAGGTATTCTCTGAGCCAACAGAAGCATAAATCGGTAACTCCTTCTTAATCCCGTGCTGTCATAACAATGCTATTGATTGCTCCATGACCAGTTTCATTTCCGCACACACAGGATCTACAAATGACTCGGAGCCAATCTACATGTGTAAAGATGTCTAGCGACAAGGGGATGGACGTTGCGCTTTCTCTCCGACTAATCTGGCATTTGGGGATCAATAGAGGGACAACACTTGAAGACAAAATGTTTGTTCTGCAGCAAAGACAAAAATAAAAAGTCAATGAAGGCTCAAATGGAAGAGCCGATCCCAGGCACGCTGAAAATTAAGATGCTGTGTCTTCTACCATTTGCCATCTTCATTTGACGCCAACAATCGTAGATGATTAGAGCGGGGGCAGATTAAAGGAAGAAAAGAGGCTGGCTTTGGGGGGCCTCGGTTCCCTTTTGTGAATGCGAAGTGATACGTGTGCAGCACAAGTGGGCCTTTGTCCACTGGGCGTGACATTATTAATCTGCACCTGGCGGAAAAAATCCTTGTTGATGTTCAGCTCAGTCTGTGTGCAGCACCAGAAATGATTGTCTCTTTGTGAGTGTGAACTGCAGTGTGGCCGCCCATGTATCCAGAGTCTGACATCACATCCCCCTAACTTGGCCCTTGGAGTATGAATCCCACCCTGGAACCTGCTCCCCTCCCCCCCCCCCCCCCCCCCTACATACTCACACTCATACTTACACTCATACTTGTGCACACTCATACTTATTCACATACTGAATGGCCTAAACATGTGTAGGCCTAAGTCATCACATTCCCCTTGCATTACTCTCACAGTGAAAGGGGCTGCCTCAAGAAGTGCAGTCGCCCTCACATGACAGAAGAATGCTTCGGCCAGAATGAATTACTATGTGCAGTAGCACTAACAATGATTGATGCCAATTTCAAGAAACTTAATTCTGACTCAGTCCTGTACTCCATCAACCTAACGAGTATTACATTTAATGGTACGAGAAAACACTTTCATAGAGGGACATGGCAGAACACTGTATGAACACACAATCATTAGTTACCCTCCATACAGCACTTACACAATAAGCAGGACACAGGTATTGTCTCATTTGTGCTTAATTACCACTACTCAAACATACAAGTGCAGATCCCTGTGGGAAGACTCTCCTAACATACAATGTGTATTTCAGGATTCTTAACCCGTTAAGGACGAGTCCCGAGTATACTCGGGGAAGCGTCTGTGGTAAATGTGTGTTGTAGCAAAATCAATCCGTCCTCAACGGGTTAAAGATTGCTGTCAAATTAAGTATGAAAATATGACAATGAAACCACAGGTACAAAAGGGTAAAAATGTTGAAAACAATTTGGTAGAATGGAATAAAAAAATATAAACTAAATATACCACAAAGCAATTTGAGGAATTATCGTGTTTTGTTTACGAGACTGGGAAATTTCTATAATCTGTTGATACGAACTTTTCAGCATGACTTGCGAGAAGACTAATAAAACCTATACCATGAAACCACAGTTCTCAGAGTGCAAAGGAAATGGGCATGCATGTATGATCTGAGGGGCCTTCTCACTTAACCGCTTATGAGTTATGTCGAGAAAGAAAAAGGAATATAACAAATGTAACTAACATTCCACTGCCTTCTGTAGCATATTTTTGTCATAAGAAAGCCCTTCGATAGAAAAGTCATGCTTTATCCTGTTCACAACCACAGACGGGATTTTTCCCTGCATTTTCATTCTCCTTGAATTTCCTTGTGAGTGCACAAGGCCTGTATAGTTCATAGTGTAGTATGATTTTAGACAAATATTGCAGTTTCTATGATGGAGCAACTACCTTTCATCCCTCTGTTCTGAGACTTTCTATCCATAATTACAGAGATAAACACTACTTTAATTTCATCTATGGAAATATTGACACATCAGGTGCAGATTGCAGTCTGCTACAAACAGCTGTAAATTTTTCTGCTTTCTTATAAAAATGTGACAGTCTTGAACTTGAAGAAAAAAAAAACCACTATCTGTCTCATACTATAACGGAAAACTAAACCTCATTATGTGTTTGCAGCAAGACAAGGGCCACCATATTGGCATAAGGGCGGGAATTAATGGTACTGGTGTTTGTGAAAACAGACTCCAAAATACCGAGATGTAGGTATGTGAATACGGATTTGTCCGTTTAAACCATCTGCAAAAGGGGGCCCTAAACAGCCTCCCAAGAAAAATAAAAGAAAAGAAGATGCATATTTTGACAACAGGTGAGGATGCGTTCACAGACATCAGACTATTACACACCTTCACAAGTGTACGAGGTGAAAAGCACAGCCCTATTGATTTTATTCCAGACGACTAGGTAGTAGGGGGATGGTTTTTTGTTAAATCCCCCAAGTGGACCGGTCTCCTGGGATGGAAAGGCATCTTGAGGACCAGGTCTTGTGCTTAGTGGAGTGTGTCTCCTGTCCCTACTGTCTCACGATCCCTAAATGCAAGACTGACATATAATGCGGATGATGGTGATTATGAAGTATCAAGATATTGATGTTGCAAAGATTCCATTTTCCGTGAGAAAAGAAAAAAAATTAAGGTGAAGTTCCTGCTGGAAGAAAATGAGTGAGAGCCAAGAAACTCGTATAGCCGATTCCTCGCTAACCCAACATCTCATCCCTCATTTACATATTAAAGGATTTAAGCTTCTTAAGGAATGCAACTGGCATCTATTTCCTGACACGCCTTTCCATAAATAGTTACAGGCATAACGACTTGAAATCAAAAGCCATTAAAAGCCGGGATAATGACATTCGTGTGCTTTGTTTGGCAGTTAACCCGTTCGATCAGTGAACATCGATCTTTACGGCAAGTGCTTTCAATCACGTGGCTGATTTGTTTCTACAGCGATATTACAATGAATATCTTGCAGATAAGGTTTTGTGTTTGAATACCAGTTCACTTGACATTAATCAATTGATGAGATAAAAGGCAGGTTGCAGCTCATGACAGGGTTGTGAATAACTTCATGACATTATCATGATATCATCATGTGAAGAATATGAAGGACTAATTCTGAAAAAAAAAAAAAAAATATATATATATATATATGTATCAAAATGTCTCTAACTTTAGAGCAGAAGGCTGTTTTTGGTCTTGAGTGTCTTTGCCTCTGATAAACGTATGTGCAACTTGAAGTTTGGTCTCCGAACAATCTCATGATACATTCAACTACAAAATAACAGCAACAAAAAACAAATAAACAGATTTTTTAAAGTATATCTAAATGCATTCCTCAAGTACAATTTAGCAAAATAGCATTATTTGAATATGGACTGGTAGTACAGAGCATTTGCCAGAGATTTACAATGTATCATTTTTAATGTTTTCCTTCAAAGTGTAGAGAAAGAAAAAAACTATCAAAATAGTCCTTAGTGTTTTTCTTTACAAAGACTTGGCTCTTTTTAGTGACGAATGCACACACATAAAAATACAACAAAATAAAATAAAATCAACCTCTGAATATTAAGCTCATGCCAAGGTGTTTAAACATGAATTTTTGAAACGAAAATGAACACACTTACATGTATGACCCGTTTTTGGAGTATTCTACAATACTGTCAGGACAAGAAACAATGATAGTGGCAAGATTTAACACATGCAAGAGAGGCCCCAAATATGTGCATTTCATGCACAAGTACTTGACAGTATGAGCATGGTAGGTCCATGGTATGAGCAAGGGGTAGAAAAGAAAGAGATAAAATGTATGCATATATGATCAACGAGACTTTCGTACCACAAACGCAGCATTACAAAGCTCTGATAAACTTTCAAGAGTGAAAAGCATGACTGAAACATGATGGGATAGCAAACTACACAGCTTAGAATAGGCAAAAAAAAAAAATCCTCTCTTGAAATGACATTACATTGGAATACCATATGATGCAAACACTGGTACTCTACATATTGAAATTATACAACAAGAGAAACAGTTGCAGCATGAATTGCAATTTCAGTGCTCTCTCTTCTTGGAATTCTGTTAAAAAGTACCTTGTCTTGATACTTGATTTTGTTAGTATTTTGAATTGAAGAATTTAAGTTATTCAGATTTCCTTGTGAAGGGAGGAGGTTGACTTTGAACAGCATTAAAGTAACTTATGGTTTTCTAACATTTTTTGGTGAGATAATGGGAAACCTCTTGTGAAATGTGAAAGAGCATGTAATTCCGATTGGAAAATTGGTTTTGAAATGGCTGAGATATCCAAAACAGAGTGATCAGAATAAAAGGTGGGACCCACCTTTTATTACAATTGCTTTGTTTTACTTCGTTTCTGGATGTCTCATTCATTCCAAAACCAATTTTCACAAAACAAACTTTGAATTCCTCTAGAATGGTATTATTGTTTACTATTTCATAAATGGTTTCTTGGTATCCAACAAAAACTTCAAAGCTCAATCTTCATCTCCATCAATATATACTATCCCTTTAGATAGAGTACACAGCATTTGTGAGTATACATGAATTACCATGTAGTGATTTACAACTACATTTACCCAGCATTAAATAAGCCTATGTGGGACTAAAAAGTAGGTAGCTTGAGATATTCTATACAACCTGCATTGCAATTTTGCATTTTGTTAAGGGTTTTACCATCATTTTAAACTCACTGCTCAACCACAGCAGTATCACTGCAAATAATAGCAAGCAACAGTAAAAAAAAAAAAGAAAAAAAAAGAAAAAGAAAAAAAAAGAAGAAGACATGAATTGAACTCAAAGGAAGAAAATGATAGAACAGTGCCTTCCTGTCCCCATGAGGAAGGCATTGTTCTACAAAGGCAGAACTTAATTTTGCCTCACATGATTACACTGAAAGAGAAAGAATGGTTTCTGGCAGCACAGCAGACATGTATGCATTCAAAATATACCAATGCACCTTGTTTATTGGCTTGTCATCAAGTCCCAAGGCAACTCAAAGATCAAGCCATTTTCTAACTTTTAATAAACAGGGGCCATCTGTACGTCCATTTTAGAGTGATAACACTGGCAGTAACTTCCTTGATGTATGCAACTTTTCAGAACAATGAGCTATTACTGAGCCATTGCAGCTGAGAGTTAAAGGAATTAAACTAGACCAAAGTACACATCCATGCATTCATGATCATCACGACGGTTAAAGCCATCAGTGCCGAGAGCTTACAGTAGGGAACTTTAGATTTGCGACGCGGATGCTTACGACAACGGTTGCTTTGGCCGTCCTCCTCTCTCCCTGGGTCATGTTGAAAAGTAGCTTTAGAATATGCACGGAGCAACCTATACATGGTAAAATGGCACCCCATAGGATCAATGCATCAAGTAGCACTCAGCAGTGTGAATTTGTGCGGACACAAAAATGGCCAAGAGCCGACTGTGCAAACTTTATAGACAATGCAAGGTTGACTCTCATAAGCAAATCTGCACATGCGCAAACAGTATTTTTTCCTTTGAACATCCGCATCATGAAAATCTAAAGCTCCCTACTATAAAACGGATTGATGTAACTATCATCAGTGGCGGATCCAGGGGGAGCGCATTAGGTGCGCCCCCCCCCCCCATTATTTTGTGTTAAAACAGAAGAAATAAAAAGAAAAAATGGGGGCGGGGTGCATGTGCCCCCCCCTTTAATTTTGTAAAGGCGCCCCCTCTTTACGTAATTCCGGGATCCGCTCCTGATCATGAATTGCAGAGACTCCTCTTCTGTCTTCTTTTTTTTTCTAGAACTCCTTGCATCTCATTTCCCTTCTTTCTCACATTTCTAACATTTTTTTTTTGTTTTCTTTTAATGTTATAGAGCATCATAAATATACAATGAGCAATATCTGCCAAATGTTTCAATTCTAACTTCAATTCCCTCTCGATCTGCTGACTGCATATTCTGGCTACACATTGAATGCCCATTTCTCCAGGAGTAACAAGTTCCTAGCAAAGAAATCCTTTGGGGCAAATTATTTGTATAGGGCCCCATTTCTCTCTCTTTCTCTTCTTTCGATCTTTAAAATAACAACAACAAATCCTTACCAGGAATCTGCATCAGAATATTCTCTCTTAATGTTCTGAATACAAACAATGGTCAAAAGGGATTTGACAAGACACAATGACATAAAGTGTACTGTATTATTCATCTTCATAACTATAGGCTTAATTAAGAGTTAGGCTTAATTGCTTCATTGACTCCGAATACTAAAGTCTCAATAGACTGATCAGTTACACTCAAAAGACAGCGTGAAGCTGATACTGAATAACAGAAAGCTCTCCAAATGATGAAATAAAATATAAGAATACACAGAAAGCTCATAAACACACACACACACACATACACACAAAGCATAGCACACAACTTGCATCTGATATATTTACCCTGATCCAAGGGACACAAAAATCAGCCTCTGAATTGGAGTTCATGTAGTTCAGACTAGTCCTTGACATCAGCCTAGTGAATAGGGTCAAGGTAGTCAAGGCCTGTCCTGTGGCTCAACTTGAGAGCTGGTAGCATACACAGTCTTGTACAGTCTTGAGAATCAGCCTCAGACCAGTTGGTCGTGGAAGTACTGTCCAATCTTGGCAATCAAGAAGAAAATGAGTCAAGGTGTAGGCTTGGCCAATTCAGGTGACCAGCCACAGGTCTGGTAGTCAAAGTACGCAGTCTTGTCCAATCTTGGTGAGCAGATTAGGAGCTAGTTGTCCAGGCAGTCTGGTCTAATCTTTGGTGATCAATCTCAGATATGGCAGCATGTAGCCAGTCTTGCCCAATCTTGGTGATCAGCCTCAGAGAGCTGGTAGTATAGGCAAGTCTTGTCCAGTCTTGGTGATCAACCTTGCAGAGTTGGTAGTCCAGGCGGTCTTGTCCAATCTAGGTGGTCAGCCACAGAGGACTGAGAGTATAGGCAGTCTTGTCCAATGTTGGGGATCGACCTCAGAGAGTTACAGTTGTAGTGGTCCAGGCAGTCTTGTCCAATCTTGGTGACCAGCATCAGAGAGCTAGTAGTCTAGGCAAGTCTTAAATCCAATCTTAGTGATCAGCCTAGAAGAGTTGATAGTCCACACAGTCTTGCTAAATTTTGATGATGAACCTCAGAGAGCTGGTGGTCTAGGCATTCTTATGCTCAGCCTCAGAGAGTTGGTAGTCCAGGCAAGTCTCTTTAATCTTGAAGATCAGCCTTGCAGAGTTGGAAGTCTAGGCGGTCTTGTCCAACACGGGTGGTCAGCAAGAGAGGGCTGGTAGTATAGGTAGTCTTGTCCAATCTTGGTGATCAGCCGCAGAAACTTAATGGTCCAGGCAGTTTTGTTCAATCTTGGTAATCAATCTCAAAGAGCTGATAGTCCACACAGTCTTGTCCAATCTTGATGATGAACCTCAGAGAGCTGGTGGTCTAGGCAGTCTTGTCCAATCTTGACACTCAGCCTCAGAGAGTTGGTAGTCTAAGCAGGTCTGGTTCAATCTTGATGATCAGCCTGCAGAGTTGGTAGTATAGGTGGTCTTTCCTGGTGGTCAGCCACAGAGGGCTGGCAGTCTAGGCAAGTCTTGTCCAAACTAGATGATCAGCCTCAGAGAGCTGGTGGTCGATCTAGGCAGTCCTGTCCATTCTGGGTGATCAGCCTCTGAGAGCTGCTAGTCTACAGAAGTCCTGTCCAATCTTGGTGATTAAGATCAGAGGGATGGTAGTTCAGGCAGACTTGTCCAATCTTATTGAGTGATTAATCTCAATGCCGGTAGTTCAGGCAGGCTTGAGCTGTTCAGGTGATAAGCCTCATAACTATTATTTCAAGCTATCTTGCCCAATTGTGCAAATGAGTTGCAGAGCTGGCAATTGAGGAGGTCTCAGAGAATTTCAGTTATCAAACTCAGAATTAGTGGTCCAGGAAGTCCATGAATCTCTTGGTGATTACACTGCGATCTTGGAACCACAGTAGTATTAGCTTGTCGTGGCAATCACCCTCAGAACTGGGGGTCTTGACAGGACAGTTCAGTCCTGATGATAAGTCTTAGTACTGGTAGTTCAGGTAGTCTAGGCCAATCTCAGTAATTGGCTGCAGAACTGAAAGTTTGGGTACTTTTATCCTGTCTTGCATAACGAACCATTTAGAACTGTGAGTCAAGATAGTCCAGACCACTTTGGGTGTTCCAGTCTGGGGCCTTCTCGAATCCATTGCGGCCAAAACGGTGGTCTTTGACTGCTTCTTCTACCTCCTCCAAAGTGGTCATGACAAAGTTTCCTGGATTTGAGAACAAAACAAAGCAGTAACTATTAAAAACCTGGAGTGAATTGCACATTTCATGACAACAAGTGATAAACCAAACAGGCATACATGTTAACAATGTCCTTTGGAAAGTAAATTGACAGTTAAACTTCTTTGGTATCGGCCACAAGATGACTGTTGCTACAAAATATGATGCTATGACAGGGCAATTGGTAACTAGAGGAATCAGGTGTGTTCACCAGAATAAGGCACTCACTGAATGTCTAGCTGGATTCAATAAAATACTCAGCTCTGAACCACTTCTATCATGTTGGAAAGAAGATGCAATGTTAACTCCATGAACACATTGACTGTTGACTCATGGCTCCATTTTGTTCCTCACAGAGCAATTGGACAATCATACTGAGTTCATCATGTGCAGAAGAAGGAAAGACAGGAAGAGGAAAAACTGTCAAAAAAGCTTTGTGGAAGAAAGAGATGGGCTCAGTCTTCCACCTTATGTAAGACTCTTTACTCTTCGCTATCCAAATAAGAAGGACAAGATATTCCACTTCAGGGAAAATACTGCTCCCCTCAAAATTAATCCCTAGTCCGAGATAAACAATCTAAATTGACTGGTAACCAATAAAATGAAACTGGTAGAGCCAATCTAGCTGAATGTTTTACTCCTCCATTATGCCGGCTGCGACAACGTCCAGGTTATAAAAAGGGTGGCATTCCAGACGCACATAATAGGCGAGCAATTACATTCGACCACAAGGGTGGGGGGAAGAGAAATATTCTGATAGCATGCAGTGTGACTTGAATCATGATGATTTTGTAGCCACCATCTCACACACAGGCAATGTCTCTTGGAACCCTCCCCTCCCTGCCAATTCTCTGCCACCCAGGGGTTAGTTGCAGGTCCTTAACAGTGGCAGATTAACAATGACTTTAGTTAGAATTAAGTGGACGTTGTACAATTGACAGGGCTGGCACAAATGGGAAGAAAATTGCTTATGAAGGTGCGGGTGCTGATGCAATGATACAATTACAGACAAATAGTCGCTCCTTGGAGAGATTCATTGGACTTTGATTGCTTTGCCAATTGACTTCTTCAGGGGGAGAATTCTATGAAGAAAACAATCAATGAAATTTACAAGGGAGGAAAAATGAAGAGAAATGGAGTGGTTAAAGAAAAAGATACAATGAAACTGGAGGCAAAGAGAAGACTGTGACAAACTTAGACAAGGGAATTTAACCATTAAAACCGATTATCCCAAACAGATAAATCAAAGAGGAAAAAGATGGATCTAAATACTTTGGATGAATGCACTAATACAATCTGTGAGCAAGTATGATAATTTTTCTGGTTTTATCAGAAAATATTACCTTAAATACCATGTGAAGAAATATCATTATGTGGCATTTGGAAGGAGGCTTGTCCTAACCAGGGTCACAAAATCTGGGCACATCTGCAATTTAGAAAAGTCAACATACAGAACGACCCTTTGTTGAATTGGGATATCATGGAAATAAGAAAACAACCATAACAAACAAACAGATGCTTTCAAAATGTGAAGTGGGAAGACTACTACAGTCCATTGATAGTTCTTCTGAAATGTGCTTTTAAAACACACACACACACACACACACACACACACACAAATCTGGTGGCTTTCAAACACATTACATTGCAGTGTAGATTGATTTGGTGCATAATGTAAAAGTGGACATTTTCTGTGGTGTTGAAATTCTTTTTTTTTTTTTTCATTTCACACAATCAGAAACTAGCGCGAAAATAAAAGCATGTGAATATTTTAGCTTGCCATATGTTCCAGTAGTGGAAGTTTTGATACCACTGAATTAAAAACATGCGAAACTCATCTTACCAGGCCGAGCACGAAAAATCACTTGCGTGAAAACATCCACATTTACAGAGCAACTTGTTGCATGTGAGTCAATGCATACTTTTGTTATTTTCAATGTAGTTTGTGTACATGATTTGGCCATGTGGGTGAATACTTCCATCACAGACTTATGGTACCAAGTGTAAGGATCCCAAATGTGTCAAAAACAAAAGAAATCATTTATGCAATCTTCCACCGAGCACTGTTTGTATTGAACCAACATTTTATAAACAGTTCCTGGACTTCTTAAAGGTTCATTTTCAGGTGGAGCAATTTGGAACTTGTAATTGAGATAAAAACACAAGCTTACCTTACTGGTAAAATGTTCCCTGCTATCCATATCCTGACCTCTTTAATACATATGGAGAGAGTGGACACACATGGACTTTTAAAGCCGAGAACTATCTGCTATTGCTAATTTTCTCCCTTGTACTGTTCTGCAACTTCAGCTTTGTCTGGTCTTTCTCAAGCCTCTTTATCCATATCCATGTCATTTCATCTGATTCATGGGCTAGGTTTATCTTTTCCCTCCCCTCCAAAACTATATTGGTACAGCAGTCAAGTATGTGCCATGCCATATTTCAATGTACTCTCTGCCATTCCACACTGCACAGTTTGTATTGTGAGTATAAACCATCATTTTCTGTTATTTTGTACATTCTGATCTACACGTATGTGGAATTAAATGTTATCAATTTTATTGGTCAATCAATCAAAGCACCTTCATTCATGGAGAGGTTACTCGCAGTCATGCTTTAATGGTCTACCATGATCGTACTTGCTGGAATGCCTGGCACAGTTTACAGGCTGCTTTAGCAATAGGCCGTGTTGGAACCATATCTCTCCTGCTGCAATCTTTTATGAATACAGCAAACAAGAATAAAGACAGCATTCCTTCTAGAGGTTGCATGGCATTTGAACGAGATTTAAACTACGATATATACGTAAGTACAACATTGCGATCCTATCTTTAACCTCAGGACCCCTTACCATGTTGGACATATTAATCCCACTGCTAGACTTCTTTAATTGCCTTTACAAAGTTGCTTGATAGCATAATTGAAAATGTCTGACTGGTGTACGGCACAGATCTCTTCGATCTTATTATCCCATTTATCGAGACATTACATTCGCCCTACTTTTGTGGTTCCATGATTGGATTTGTGCCTCTAAAAAGCTTTCTCTTTATATTTGCCCCCAGTTATTATGTCTGAATCACTGCTTCTTGATCTGCAATCTATGTGACTCAAGTATGCTAACATAATAAAAGAGAAAATGTAGATTGCTTGATTGCTCTTCTAATTTCTCTCCTCTGATTGACCGGTAGAGTGTAAAAAAAAAAAAAAGTTGGATGTGGAAGAATTATCTATGCCTTCCCTTTCACTACCTGGGAGTCACAAATCATGATCTGGGACAAATGAGTATTGCGCAATATAATCAAGTGTTTGGTGGATTATTCTGGGGTGGCATCGTTTAAGGCTGGGCTGGGGCTTTTTTTTTTTTTTTTTTTTTTTTGCTGAATGCTTTATAATTGAGATTCCTCTCTGTCCTGCACATATTAAAGGGAAGATAAACCCCAAGAGCAATGTTGATTGAGTGAAAGCAGCAACATTAGTAGAACACATCAGTGAAAGTTTAAAGAAAATCGGACAATCGATGCAAAAGTTATGAATTTTTAAAGTTTTGGTGTTGGAACCGCTGGACGAGGAGACTACTAGAGGTTATGACGTATGAGTGGACAACAATACCAAGAAAATATAAAGAAAATTCTACAAAAATCCATTTTTCATGAAAATTACAAATTCCATCAACTTGATATTGACATATGTTAGGGGTAGCAATTATTCCCCCTGCTTTCTGAAAGAGGTTGGTCCATTGCTCCTTCATAATTCTAGAAAAGTGAATTTTTGTTGAATTTCCTTTATATTTTCTCTGTATTGTTGTCCACTCATACGTCATATCCTCTAGTAGTCTCCTCATCCAGCGGTTTCAACACCAAAACTTTAAAAATTCATAACCTTTGCATCGATTGTCCGATTTTCCTCAAACTTTCACTGATGTGTTCTACTAATGTTGCTGCTTTCACTCAATCCACATTGCTTTTTGGGTTTACCTTCCCTTTAAGGGCAACGATACACAAATAGTCATCTCTCTTTTGCCAAAGAGTGTTACATGCGACTTTCTATACAGTTATGCCTGATGGATGAAGAGGTAGAGTGATTTACCATAATCCAGTTTTCTGCAAATCTGCTTGCCATACATGCACTACCCCTCTCGTCACTTCAAGTCACATTTTCGTTCATCAGGGCTACAATGTCTGGCCAAGCTTCACTTCACCAAATTATTCAATATTATAACATGGGCTTTAGAATCTCTGCAATCTGATTGGTTGATTGTCATGCACTGATTTTTTACCGATCCACACACTGAGCCAAGCGCCTGGTAAAATCCGAACGCATGGCTAAAAGTCTTGTATAGTGCTGTAGGTGTACCCGTACCAGACGCATGATGCGGCAAATGGCTGCATTTCATGAATTTACGGGCCCATTTTCTAACACAAATGATGCACAGGCCTATTTCGTGGATCAGTGAGAATTGGATGCTCTTGTTAACTTTGGAACAGTCTAAAACCCACTCACTGTGCTTGTGGGTTTATATAGTTCCAAAGTTAAACTCAGGCATCCAATTCTCACCGATCCACTCTGTCCAATGCATAATTTGTATACTGTTGTGCCTGCCTTATCTCATACATTGTACCTGTACATGTACACACTTTGCAATCACACAACATGTGAAATACTCATTGGTCTTGCAGCAAGTTCCAAGGGCCAGCCTGAAAGTTAATTTCACCCTAATAACTGTATCTACTATTAGGAGTTTGGCCGGCTTAGTAGCCCCTACAGATGACCATAAAAGGACCACTCATGGCTGAGGTCATGTGCTTGAAGTTATTTTACAGTTTGCAAGTAGGATTGTTTGTTAGTTTGTTTGTTTTTGTTTGTTCATTTTCCATCTGAGAAGATGGATGCAAGTAGCCCATATTCAGCTATGCTAAGCTGGTCTTCTATGGGGTCCAGTTGGATATGAGGCGGGATTGGTGGCTATGAGCATTACGAAGTGGTAATGATAATTTTTCACCCTCCCCCATGATTTCTGAAAATGGATGGAGCATAATGCTTGTCATCAAGTGATAATTAAGGGGGGAGGGAGAGGGGCAGAAGTGAGGGTAGGATGAGGTGTGTGAGCTGTAAACTAACTACCATAGAGATAAATTGTGAATGTATGTCTAGCTGCACCTTGCACCACAAATGCAGTGATCAATGGGTACCCCTTTCACGTTAATGCCCCAGTCACATAGACATCCAGGATCACCCCGGACCACCCCGGATCTGATCCGCGGAGAGATCCGTGTTGACGCCGGGAGGCCAACACGGCAACTTTTGGAGGTCAAAAACATCCGGCATCATCCGCGGACTGCCGTGTTGGCAGAGCAATCCGGGGTAGTCTGTGTGGCTGCCGTGTAGCTGCCGTGCTGATCCGTGTAGATGTCGTGTTTGTCCGTGTAGACGCCGCGCTCTTGAGTTTATACCGGAACTTTACCATGAGAGCATCTAAAAAGAAGGGTTGTCAAGGTCATGTCGGGTAAATTACCCAGCTGATGGTTAGGGTAGATTTTGGCAAACATCATTGCAACAACATCAGAGCAACATAGTGCGAGGACCATCTTAACAGGTAAGGCCCCCCCCCCCAAAAAAAAAAAAAGAAGATTGCCTGGACATTGTCGCCGTAACTCTGATTTAAAAGGCTCTGCTAAAACGAGACTTTAGTGTTTATGTTCTATCCATGGTTAACAAAGGTAATCAACAAAGTTTGTGTGACCTCTCAATGAATAATATTCCCCCTCATCTTCTGGGTCAACATCCACTGGGTGCCGTAATGCTGGGTTTTTAGCTAGTGCTTTAGTATGTATTTATGCCGGGTCTGCGGCCTAATCATCAAGTAGGACTCTTGCTTGAAAATTCAAACTTTAAGATTAAGGTGTCCTCTGGATGCGCTTGACAGTTTAAAACTACAAGCTAATCATCAAAGGTTGGGTGAATGTAACTACTGAGAACTACAGTGGCACATTTTCAAGTGATAAAATGGAATTAAATGCATGGGCACAACCAATAGCAAGTCATGTACATCTTTCCAGGTGGTATCTAGTCTACACAAATAAATTTGTCTGCTCTTAAGATCTAAACAGATGTATAAAGCTTCAACAACGAAAAATGAATAAAGCTTTACAACACCTTCAAGCATAGACAAACGATCTTTCACGCCAACAGAAATTACATCTGTAAAAAAAAAAAAAAAAAAAAAAAAAAATCATGTATAGAAAAAAAAATGTAACAAAATAAACATGTTTATGCCTTGGTGATGAGGAATGTGTGGAGACATGCACTTATTGTCATAGTTCCAAGAAAATATGGGCATGAAATAAATCTTGTTTCCAGACAAATAAACTCTGTGAAGCTTGAATAGAAAAAACATGACATCAATTGCATTGGTTCACAGTCACTGGTAAAAGGTAATCTGACATACTATTTTTTTTTTTTAATTTTTTTTTTTTTTTTTTGTCCTCAGGACCACAGCCAGTTTGGGGTGCCATTCAAGTATTGAATTATTGCAACCTGTAGAAAATGTCTGCCCATCTTCACAGCTTGGGTGGGTTTCATGGCATGAAGAAGTTTCAGGTAGATATTGGAAGTTTGACAGCCATAACACTGACTGCTTAGCAAACCTATTTTCTGTATTTTCTTGAAATTAGCTATAACTTCATAAACCTCTTGATTAGATTGTATTGAGGTTGAATAGTTTGATGATTTCAAGGTGTCATACATATATTGTGCACTTTGTAGAGCCCCTTTTCCATAGGGTACAAAGTGCTTCATACATATACATTGTATGTGACAACATATGAAACATGATAAACTTGCATAACATTACTGAAATAAATGGGATTTCAAATGCTTTTTTTAACAATAAATTGAAAGATTTATTCGCTAATGAGTAGGGTAGGTAGTGAACTAAAAGTCACTTGAAGCAAAAGAACTTTATCATTATATCACATTAGTTTGACATCAATGTAGGACAGCTGAGTGGTCTACAAACATGAACCCGAAACATTTCGCGGTATTCTACAGAAAGCAAAATTAATCTCCCTTGCAAGCAGGACGAAAGATTTGACTCGTGCAGGCAATTATCGCTGCTAGCCTTCAATATGTCATACAGCTATTGCGATGGAAGATGATTCACAGTGATACACACAACAAAGAGGGCATTGACGGGATACAGTTGACGAATGGAGGGCTTTCTATCTTGTGGTGTGATTCACTCTTTAATTGAGATGGGGGAGGATGGAAGAAAAAAAAATGAAAACATATCAGTCATTGCTCGACAGCTTGAAGGGGGAATCACACACAAGAAGATCTGTCTGGATTTAATCAGTCTAAATGTGGATGGATTACATACTCATTCTCCCACCTTATACACAACATAATCCCACCGTGAGCAGAAAAATCTAGCAGAACACAAGACCACTGTGTGGAGATCCAGAATAACTCCACTCAAGTTATATACAAAGCTGTGAATCAAGAATTTCTCTTTGAAAGCGTGTTTTGGCAATTACTGTGGATTGGAAGGAGAGTAGCTGTCTTTAAGAAGCAACATCAGGCTGGCAGGTTAAAAGATTTTTTTCAACTATCTGGGACAGCTTTGATTTTTCTTACGATGCACATAATCCGGAGAAAAGCCACTTAAAATTTGGGACAGATCCTGAATAGTTTGCATAGGAGTGACTGGAAGGAAATATACGTCAAAAGATGACAGAAATCATACCATTTCCAGAAATCTGTTTGCTTACATTTTAGCCCAATTATGCACCCATTCTTGGAGTTGGGAGTGGGAAATCTAATATGGATGGGATGTACAGGGGTGTCAGTGGCCTATGGATTGGGAAAAGTGCATATGGAACCTAAAGTTTCTCAACATTAATAATGCAGGCTTAACCACAGTAAAAACATTACATAGCAAACTGATGTTTGTCTGTCAACTTAAAATTTGCCTGAACTTTGTTACTTTTTCCCTAATATCCTCTTTTAGCCATCGATTTGCCATTTTCCGTATATTCATATATCCTCAGTGAGTTTGAGTGCAACTATAAGTGGTAAAAATGGGCTGGTATATCCAGTATCTCACAAAGTACTGGATATCCTGTTCAGGATTGCTTCACGGATATGTAACATTCAAAATACAGATGACACTGAACTGTCCCTGCACAGATATCTAACTTTCAAAATACTGATGAAATTGTAATGTCAGCACATACACTGCTCAGATCTTGGCTCAGTTTTCAAAATCAAATCTTGGAAACATCTGTGGAACATTTGATGCAGAAATTCCATGTGGGTTTTCCCCCCATTCAATGAAAAGCAGCAAAGTGAATGCAGCTTGTGGCCTTCTGTCCACCCTAGACAAACTAATTGATGATAATTAACAACTGGTACAGATGATCAAAATCAATAACCATTCAGAAGCACACAAGCCTCATTATTCTGGGATTTTCCTCTGACAAGATTTCTCAAAGACTTCTGCCTAATCACATTCCAAACACCTCCTCATTGCAAAGCCTAATCCGGCATTAATCCCAGATCAAAGGGATTTCACCTGCACCCAAGGACTGGGTGAAACCTTACTGGGGTTCATTTGATCATCTTGAATATCTACCCTGAGTTCAGTATTTTCCTTCCTTCTTTTGTTATTACAATCACCACACTGAAAACACACACAAACATAGTCACACATACACACCCACACAAACACATACTGGTACGTATACATAAATCTAACAAACAACAGTTTGGTTCTGGCTTTTGCTGAAACCAATTCGTCGCCGGTCACACGAACCGACGAATCCCTCAGGTTTGCATAAGAATGACAATTCGAGAAAATCGCGTTTGAAGTTAACCCATTTTTGACTTATGGTTGCTACACTTTCATGTCTATAATTTCCAATTATTTTTGTAGTACATCAGGCTTCAATTCTTGCTCTAACTTGTGAAGTTTCTATCGAATTGTACTGTAAACAAATAAGCGGGAAATCGTCAAAGAGCTGCATGCATGTATTTTCGGTCTGCAAAGAACGTTGTCATTTTCCATATGTGTCCATATGTACATGTACATTGAGCGTTGTTATTGTCATGTATTACATAGTACGCGCACTGTGCGCGCGGTCAATGAACTGTTGAATCTCAAAAACTACACGCAAGTCAATGCGCACTGATTCGTCGGTTCGGTGGCCGCGCGTACTAGTACGCGCGGTCACCGAACCGTCGAATCGCCTGATTGTTTAACACACGCGTCTATGGGGAAAACAAATAATTTTCACAAATGGAATTACATACTTCTACAAAAGTGATAACTACGTAAAAATTACACCGAATTACACACTGAGAATTTCAGAATATGTAGTATGGAATGTCTACTATCGAAATGATTGAAAATCTCAAAATCGAAAATTTGACCCAAAATCGAGTGATTCGTCAGTTCGTGTGACCGGCGACAAATTGTTACATCTATATTCAGCTCCTGCTTTACAATGATTATCCTCTGAGACTTATTGATTTCATACACTCGGCTGATGACATAACATAAATAATTCAGTTTCATTTCTCGAAATCTGAATAATTATGATGTTGCCATATGAGTTTATACAAAAGATCATAAGTAGAAGTAGGGTGTTCTAGAAATGCAATTTTATTTTTACCTCACATACATATCTAGTGTAGATTATATTGTCAGCTTAGAACAAGAAGGGCGATATTGCAAATTGGGGGGGGGGGGGTATTGAGTTATTGGTGTCAAGTTGTAGAGCTTGATGTCCTCTACATTATGGTGTAAATTTGTAATTATTTTCATTTTCAGTAAAATGTTCAAAATCAAAAACAACAAGGGTGCCATTTCACATAATATTTTGAGCAATGCTGATAACTCACCCACTTTTGATTGAACAAACTACTGTATACGCCATATATTTCGCGAGTCCAAATTTTCGCGAATCGGGACTTCCCGACAATTTCGCGAGTGGTTAAATTCGCGATCATGGAGTCCTGTACTGAACAGAGAAATGTGAATGCATTCGTCACATTCATATCGGCACCAGTGTTAATATTTTCGCATGTTTTTAATTTCGCAAACAGCAGCTGACTCGTGAAATTCACGAAAATAAAAACCTTGCGAAATATTTGGCGTATACAGTATTAATTTCATGACAATTGATTTTTTTATTTCTATTTATGCTCAAATCTTAGAATGCAATAGTGCCCTTCTGGTTCTCAGTTGATATGTGACAACCCCTCCCAATAAAAGTTAAATCAATAGATATATAAAAAACTAAAATATAAATCAAATCATCAAGTTGTTGCTCTTGTGCATTAGGGATGCCTAATCTTTAAGAAGCAAGGAGGTGACTTTTTTGTGGTCATCCATGTTCTTGTGTGTGCATTCAAGAGGGACAGTGTGGCAATACAGTACACGTTGGAATTGCCATCATTGTATTCCAATCAAGGTGTCTGAGCCCTTGATAGCTAGTTTGCAATCAACCTCTGCTTAATTGAGTTTTGATGAGGTATCACAAAACACTGGTGAGTTGATTAAAACAGCGTAACAGAAAAAGAGACAATGGGTAAGGGGACTTCTTCAAGAAAAAGGTAAGAGTTGCATAATCAGATGATGAAGGCAGTGTATTGTAATAGCAAAGGTAGTTTTATCCTACCAAATCACTGAAAAGGGGAAAGGATGTCAACAAGAACTATTTTACTGAATTAACACACACACATATACAAAATATAACAGACATACCAGTTACACATATGCCTATCATTATGCATGTGTAATTAATACAAAGCAAATTTGTTTCCTAGCTAAAATAGTCAGTGATAATATGTATGTTTACTTAGTTCTCATGGATGTAAGAATGGTTATGGTATTAGTTTAGAAAAAGATTTAATTCATATTTTACATGTAAACAGTAAATGAACATGAATATTAGTGCAGAGAAAATCATTACCTTAGCTTTCATTATGATAAGAGAACATATCACACCAATATAGTTTAAGATTAATTTGCAAGGACTGATATTTTCCCTCTTGAATTTGGCATTAGGATACTGATCAATATGAATGGAATATGTGTATGAAGAGATCCTATTTGTCTGTAATACACAAGGTAAAAATTACCGAGGGAATTAAGAGAAACACATGATTTATATGTTTGAAATAGATATGTTTGACTTTTAACCCACCCACCCCCTCCCCCACCCAAAAAAAAAGAAAAGAAAAAAAGAAATAAGATGGAGATAAAATATCACTCATGAATTGAAGCAGTTCTGTCCACCTTTCATCAAGCAGGAAAATTCACGCAAGGGGAAATTTGCTGAAACTAAGCTGATTTTATGTATCCTCTTTTTTTTTTTCTCGAATGAGTTGATAAATGCATGGGAGAACAAAATAGGGCACTCAGGAAGAAGATCACATGGTAAGATACACCCTATCAAAATGAAATCCCATCTCTTTTATAGGAAAGTTCAATCATGAAGATAACCAGAACTACATTCAAAGTATCCGTTGCTTGATCGCATTGTGTTCCAATTACTATGTCTACTCAAAACATTGACAACCATGGAGCGGTAATAAGATAATGCTTAAGCTTTCACCTCATCCAGAGTTAATCGTGTAAACAATTGGCCTTATATATCAAAGCTTTGTAAAAAGAACATTTTAGTCATAGACTCTGCCCACAAGTTAATGTAAAGGATAGCATGGTATCTAATAGAGCTGGTAAAGCTTATCTTTTCTCATGCATCTACTCTGCCTCATATCGCACCATTGAATGTTCATTAGGATGTCTGTGGAAAACAAAAAAACCCAAAACAGGTAAACCATGATTTTCTGGTGAACACCACACCATTAAAGGAAGCTAGCATCCAGTGCATTCACTGCTCTTTAGATCACTAATCCTATGTTTTTTCAACTGATGGATGTGGTTTCTGCATCTTTACTTCATCCTCACTTCATCATCCCCTGCCTAATCTTGCCCTAATCCTGGCGCAGAGAAACAACAAATAATCAAAGTGAACGCAAGAGAATCTTACAATCGCTGGCGCTGGGTTTATGTAAGATTGTAAGATGCATGTGAACAGAAACGGGGGGGGGGGGGGGGGGGGGGTCTCACCTCAATATTGCAATAAATTATTTTCCACACTTTCTTGCAAATCATACAACACCTAAAAAGAATATAGCTATCCCATTGGTCGATTGCCCATCACTTGATATTTAGTTCTATCGCATGCTGTGGCTGTCAGCCGTGCAATGTTGTTTTCAAGAGCAAAGATGGAGAGCGCGTTTGGTGAAAATCCATCATGGAGTTTCAAGAAAAAGTTGAAAATGTTAAAAGTTTATGCACAACAGACAATGGACAACAGGCAATGATTAGTGATTCCAATTGCTCACTTGAGCTTTTGGCTCAGCTCACCTAACGAGGGGCAAAAAACAACACAGAAAAAGGAGAAAACCTAAATGCCTGAATCTGAATGGGACAGAAAGCCTTAACTCAGCAAAAAAATAGGCACATTTGCTAAATATTTTGTATCACAGACACAAATGTATACAAATGAATTAAATACACAAACACATACTGGAACTTTTTTGGCGTGTCTGCATTTTCTGTTGTTGTTGCTATGTGTGGTGTTCACGTACAATGTAGTTGTACTGCTATGACTTTTCACGTTAAAAGAGCAAAATATCTTACTCATGAATATAAATCTGTCAAAAACCTTTGATTTGTAATGCATAAGTACACATACAAGATTCCATCTCCTCCCCCCCCCCCCCCCCCCCCAAATAGCCGCAGCAGGAGAGGCTGTGAAGATAGTAATATCCTTTCACATCATATAATCACTGGAAAAACATTCTAAATTCTCAATCACCTACCGGTGCCTACTTTACCTACAAGCAAGAAGCCAGAAGATAAATCACCCTCTGGGTGAAACATAAACGTCACGGCCCGAACAATAGGGAGTCATGCACTGGTGGTTTTAATGTCGAGGAACATTATCCCCTCAAAATGGGGGCAATTTCTCCGTAAAACTGTAAAGTTTCTGATCCGGCACAAAAGAGGTCGCATCACAGAACTGTATCCCTGGGGTGCACATCTTCAAGGCCTTCTAAAACAGGATTTATACCTGACATAACCTTTTCTTGTTTGCTTGTTTGTGTGTGTGTGTGTGTGTGTGTGTGTGTGTGTGCGTGTGTGTCTTATAACGTATAAACACCCACACACATATACACAAAGGTATCCCAACTCTACCATATTATGCCCTATTTCAAATTATTGCATTCAACACAAGTTTCACACAAAATTTGATTCATAGGTCTGTTTGTATTGATTGGTGCCATAACTTTGACAATTTGTCATTTATTTGTGTGTTTTGCTATTTTTAAAAGCTACATGTACCCTTGATTTCAAGTGCATACACTCCGGTACTTCTTAATAAAATTATCTCATCAAGTAATGCACACACACACACACACACACATACACAAATCTAAATGACAGGATAAGATGTTCAATTATCATTACAATTCACTCTCATGATATTCAGATATCAAAATGGAAATGATGAATATTGGGTAAAGAAGAGATCCAAATCTAGAAAGACCAAAAAAAGAAAAAAAAGAAAAAAAGAAGAGACTGTGAAAATGTATATAATATATATATATATATATATATATATATATATATATATATATATATATATATATATATATATATATATATATATATATATATATATATATATATGTATATATATATATATATATATATATATATATATATATATATATATATATATATATATATATATATGAAGGGGTCGGTGCAATATAGTGCTAACCCACACTTTTGTCAAAATTGAGTTACATGCATTTTCATAATCCTTAGCCTTCACTCTAACCTTCGTGAAAATATCATATTTGAATTCAACCTATAAGATGGTAAAAATGCATGCATTCATGTTCTATTAATGTACAATGTATGGACTTTCCAAACATTCAACGGCGATTATCTCAAAATGACTATTGTGTGGGTTAGCACTATATTGCACCAACCCCTTCATAAATATAAATAATGATACATTCATGCATTGGCCTAAGAAAAAACAGGAAAAAAAAACCCACAAAAACCCTGCTTGCAACATTACAATGAAAAACCTAGAAAAGCACTATGAGAGCGCAGACCTCCGGCAAGCAGCTACTTTCCAATGATGATCTCGCTCTTCCGTAGAGATCAGTGATTTCCACCCATATGTATGCATGCTGAAAAATCGTCCGATATCTCAATATAGAAGCCTTTGTTACGTCATAAACCCTCAGCTGTGCGGCGCGCCTCGCCCTAGCAGAAACTAGAGCACGCACTTTAGTGCGCGTATGAAAACCTCAAAAATGCGCAGCTTGAACTCCCAAGTTCATTGACCTTTCCTGCCAAAATATCGAAAATCCTTCATAAAATCCATAAAAATTTCTGGTCCACTACCAAAATTAATAATCATCTGTTCCTTGTGTCATTCTCAACCTTTCCTGCAAGTTTCATCCAAATCCATGCACAACTTTTTGAGTTATTTTGCACACGGATAAACAAACAAACTAACTAACTAACAGACAAACCAACGGTAACAAAAACATAACCTCCTCCCTTGGCGGAGGTAAAAATACAAAATTATACAATTCAATCAAGAAATGCAAAAAAAAAAAAATTATACAAACATGAAAATGTCTTGACAAACTACATGTAGGCCCTCCATATGTATGACGCCTTTATGTATACCTGCAAAAACACATTTAATAAAATTTGATTAAAATAACAAAAACCACATGACTAACAATCCAGTTACAAGACTTAGACCCAATTTCAAAATTCTTATTGGACAACATGACTACATGTATTTAATGCCGGACCCTCTGAAAATTTTTATTTTGGGCCAATCTCCATTTCCCCTTCTGATATTCAATCTGTGTGCTAGAGAGCCGCATTCAACAAGGTGTCAAATTTTACCATTGTCGTCATAGGTGTGCCATACTGTGATGTACGACAAAGCCAAGGGGGGTAGTAACCTAATCACTGGACAAAGGCATGGTACTCCAAGTGGCTTAGTCCCACTAATTGACTTTGAATGGACTTACTGGCTTTACTGGACTTGACACTCCAAGCCCTAGAGAATATCACCCTCTGCCTAATACCTGCAAACAAAGAACCAGCAAAAGCAGTTCTGTGAGGAAGAAAGGGATTACATCTTGTGAGTAAGCCCTTGTTAATTAAATTCATCTCAATCTTTATCAAGGGCCTGCTTTCTCTTTTCAGAAAGACAGCTCTAGTCTTCTCAGAAAGAGATTTACATCCTCTTTCCCTTTGTGATGCTTTGTATACAGAGGATGAAGTGGAAAAACTATTTATCCACAGTGCTCTCATTTTGGGGATACATGAATCGCCCTGTTTACGTTTCCCCAACCCCTTCCCAATTTTGATACATACACTATAATTTTCTAGTAGAACTACTTGTAGTTTTCATACCATGATAGCTGAGCCATGTTGTTGCAAACTAGTAAATTAAGTTTGTTACAAACTTGGAGTACTCTAAAGTAAGACTCACAGTTTTTTTTTTTCTTTTTTTTTTTGCTGCATGAAAATTTTGCCACGTGAAATTATTGCAAAGTGCCACTGGAAATCAATGGATATAATGCAGACAAGAACTTTTGTGTGCATTTTAATTTTGAGAATCTTGACTCTCACAAAATTCATTACACTTAAAATGCACCCGAACTTTTCTGGTTCTGCATGTTTCACACAGCATGAATCTGGCCTGTAATAACCTTCAAGCCTGAAGGACGCAGGAAAACCAGAAGTAAGAAGAAAATATGCAGTTTGTGAACTTTTGTGTTCCTCTCCAGCCACAATATTCCATCAATACCTGCTAAATTACCTTGTCTCTACGCCAGTGAATCGCAGCACAGATAAATCCTACTTGTAAAGCATTATCATCGAGGCATTAATAACACAATTGAAATCAGAATGGATTCCCCTACACCAGTCTTACAACAGAGCAGTGTTTCTTAAAGGCATAATTTACCTTTTGCAGATGAAACAAAAACCCAGCTTTGCTGCTTCAAAATAGTTCTTAAACGTGCATTAGGGAAAGAAACAACCAATGTAAAAATTTGAAGCAGTATAATCAATGCTAAGTATTGTTAAATATACGAAATGTGATCAATAGTTATAATAAAATTGATCTAGACTAAACCGTCTACAGTTATGGTTTAATGAGAAACACAGGGATATCTCCCTATATTTTAGGTTTTATTGCAACATTTTTATATGATAGGATGTTTTGTGATACAACTGACCTACATATATGCATCAAATGTGATAATTTGAAAATTTTTAAAATCACTGTTCCCAAAGGTAAATTGTATCTTTAACCAGTGGGCCGCAAAGCTCTCACAGCTGGGCCGTGATATCTTCCCAAAATAAAAATGACAAAGATCTGTATTCCATCTATGCATGCAAACTGGGCCTCAAAAACTTTTGAAGAGGCCAAAGTGGACCTCAGATTCAAAAAGAAAAAAAAAAAAAGAAAAGAAAGATGAGAAGTGTGGGCATAGAGTATACCAGGTACAGTAGTACTGAATATAATAAAAGAGTAACAAATGGTATATTGCAATAATATCATAATATGCTCTTTTGGTATTATGTGTTTAATGTTTACATTGAAACCAGTCTGGCATTTCCTGCTAGATGCTTGTTTGGATTGGTCCTTTCAGATGTCAACCTACAGAACTATTTACTGTACATCGGAAAGGTGATTCTTTTGATGACCCAGCAGAAAAGAAAGGGGAAAGAAAAAAAAAAGAGGAAAGAATAGCAGAATATGTCTATCAAAGCCATCAGGCGGATAACCTAGATAGCCATCTCCGCAATGCTATGCTCCAGAAACCGTGTATTGGCTGCAGAACGTAAATATTCTCATTAGATTTTTTCTGGTGGCAGTATACCTTTGTGGCGAGCAAGGACTTTTGTCGAACTCCAGAGATCAAATCGTAAGAAAGAGGTAGCAAACAAAGGGTCACGGTTAAGTATATGAATGGCAAAAACTTCTCTTCATTTTATTTTTCCCCCCAAATTTCTGCATTCTGTAGTACAGAGACCAGGATGATCTTAATCTGGAAGATTTGCATCTCATGTTTACAAATACTATTGCTGAATAGAACTTACAATAATTGCTGAATATTGTTCCAGGAATAAACACAGCAACAATGCACTGCATATCCCGCAAGATGGCCAAGATAAGGAGATATTAACATTGATACATGAAGGCTTTGAATACGGAAATAGCTAAAGGGAAAATAAACAAACCAGTAGATGGAAAAAAAGTTAAACTAGAGGTGTCCTACTTTTCTTTTTGTTTGCTCTGACTTATACTTAAAACATTTTCATCTTGTTTAAATACTAGTGTATAAGTATGTTAGACATAGAAGACAAGTAGTTTCTCTCGTCAAATATGAATGCCATATTCAAAGTATTATACCTATCACTCTATCTTTCTCTATTTATTTATTTATTTATTTATTCATTTATTCATTCATTCATTCATTTATCTATCTATTTGTTTATTTATGTATTTATGTACAAGTGTGTATTTATTTTTCTATCTATCTTTCTATCTATCTATCTATCCACCAACCTACATGTATATATGCATATTATGCTATAAAATACTGATCAGGATCTAGGGCATTAAAACCTGTAGTTGTGTAAACCTCGTTCCTTTCATTTCACTTTCAAGTAACAAATAGTTTAGAGGATGACCTGGCAAAATAACTGTACAAGAAGGATCTTCTGAAAGTGTGTAACAATGTGATAATCCCCATTCATTCATGTTGCTTTGATCTTGCCTTCCCTCTGAGTCAAATGGACCAAGCCTTTTCACAAAAGGGTCCATCAAGTGGACCTAACTGGACCACAAGAAGAGAGGTAGTCCAGATTGCTTTGCAGGGCACAGAGGGAGGACAAGGGACTGCCAGTGGCTTAATTTCAGCTCATCAGTGATGAGAGGGAGGAGATTAAATGTGGTGAATAAAAGGTGATGCTGGTGCGATCTGGGTATAACCATAGAACTAATACTTTTGTGTTTCATTACACGAGGATTAAGGGGCTTGCTTTCATGCTTGGAATGCTGAGGTTAATATGGTTCCCCTTCTCTAAGGTGGCAAGGCAATTACTGAAGCCACCTAGGGCTTAACTAGAAGGATTTAATTATCACAGGGAAAAGTGCCTATGGATTGATGGAACACTGCCTGAATCTTTGATCGTCCAAGGATTTGGGGGATTCGCATGAGACCTTATCAAGCTGGTGCTTTTTTGTTTACGGCTTGGTCACTGTCACTGTGACAGAAATAGCACTTTTTTTTTTTTTTAACTCACTGTCACACAGCATTAATTTGGATTCTCGGCAAGGTATGTTAATTGGGGTTGTGTGAGCTCCATTATCACCCTTTGCTTCCTTACCAACTCCCGAATCCCCAATCAATTATGTGACTAGAACGTAAAACGGCAGTTCCAATCATCCAACGTTTCCTGTCACACTCTAAAGCCAGAAATGTTCACAGGCATGAAATTTTTGCAAATTTAGCAAGGAGCCAAGATTTGCAAATGTAAAATGCACCCAAAAGATTTTGTCTACATAAATGACCTGAATGCCAGTGAGAATTTGCAAAAATTTCATGCTACAGAAAAGGCTGTAAGCTCTGATTTGCGTGTTTAATTCCGCATAATCAAGACATCAACTACTAGAACTTGACTGGAACTGCGTACTTCTATTTTCATGCTGGTCCCTGGCTGCGAGAAATGCACAAAAATGTCAACACCACAAAATTTCACACCGCAAAAATTTCCACTTTTACAGTAATCCATTTCAGAAACATTTTGTGCTCAGAACTCACAAGGTTCACAAAGTCCCTTTCTTGTTTCTTTCATAGCACAATATGCCTTTTTTTGTCTCAATATGGTTATTCTGTAGCATCTCTGTGAGATAGATGTTGACCAGCAAAGCAGCACGTTTATTCCTGTGTCATAAATAGGAAGGTGATAATAAGGTCTTACAGATTCACAAACTTTATTTTTTTTCTTCTTTTAAACCTGTTTAGTTTGAAGCAAAATCGAGTGCATAAATGCTAAGATGTTGGTACATGATGAGTGGGAGTATAATGCCTTTGTGTATGTGTGTGTGTGTGTGTGTAAATGTGTGAATACAAACACATAGACTTTATTCAACTCTTGCCTTTGAGATAGTGTGTATATAAAAAAAGAATAAATTATACAGCATTTGAATACCTCATGCTCAATGAGCCCTGAATTGCTTGGAGTTTTCCCACCCATAATGTTTTCCCCTATCTTCCCCTGACACGCTGATGGCCTGGCTTGAGCTGGGTCATTTCAAGGCACATTACCCCATCAATGATCTGCGGCCATAATCCCCGATGAGATCTTCATCAATTATCTTTTTTTTTCTCTCTCCACTATCATATCTCTGAAAGGTTTAACAACACATATTGAACTGTGGAAAGTCAAGTCTTCCTGTGTCATAGAAAATATCCTATAGAACGGGGGGGGGGGGGGGGGGGGATGGGTGGGGGGATGGGGGGGATCCCTGCACAGTATTTCAGGACGGTGGTACTGGTCATACATGGTCATGCTCACTTTTTATTCCACTGCAGGGGTTTGCAATTACACTTTTGTATGCATTGTTCTCTCAAAAACATACACACTTTAAAAAAACAGGCTTTCAAGCGGGATAGTGTAAAAAAGTAGGAATAAAGTAGGAACAGAATCTCTGAAAAAGTAGGAAAAAGTAGGACATGAGAGGGAAAAAGTAGGACATTAGAAAAAAAAGTAGGAATAAATCAGGACATGTGCAGGCTTTTTGGAGTAGTTTTTGTCGATACTCACCAGAACTCTTGATGTTACAAATAAATCTTAATTTGTACTCACAACCCTGCTGCCTCAGCCTCACTTTTGCTCCTGGGAGAGCCTGAAAAATACAACAAAGGCAGACATTCATTAGAACAATGTCAGGAAACAAACACTTGCATGTTCCACCGTACAGGCGATATAAATCTTGATAACTTACTACAATACTTGCATAGAAAAGACATCATTCTGTGATTGACATGAACACCTTCCATATACAATAGTATGTGACCCTGCATCACAACACCAACAAAAAGTCGCTAGACATGGATTTTTAGTTAAGAGCAGATTCTGAAAGAGCAAACTTTAAGCTTTAAAATGATGTATAACTCAATTCAAATGGATTCTCCTAACCTATCCTAATATTGGAATGAAAGCACACACTCTGGAAAATGTGAACTGAGAAAAGGGGCTCTGAAGTATGGCGTCTTTTCAAGTGCTTAATCTTTATCAAGCCGCGCTAGCTCTGCAATGAATGGAACAAATAACAGGATGTTAACCAGTGGAGCAACAACAATGAAGAGATTATCTGATTAAGCTGTGCATGCTTTATTAATACATTCTGTAGATGATCGATGCCAATTTTCAAAGCAGTATCATCATCCTTTCTAAAGTTGTTGGAGTTGAAAGTTAAGAGTATGGACAGAGTTTTTAAGAAATGAAAAGAGGATTCTATGAGAAACACCTAATCACACTATTCTACCCAAAAGTGTTCCAGAAAAAAATTGCTAAAAACACAATTTCCCTTTCTTTTTATGATCCCAAGCTTAAGTATGATATAGAAGACTTGCTCTTTCAGAAACTATGAAAAACTCAAGATTGGCTGGGTTGGCCCGTATCACCTATTTTTAGTCCTAACACAAAGTCAGTGTGTGCAACTTATTGTTGGTTTTGTGAAGCACGGTCACATATCATCCCACAAAATATATGTCATTTAACATTCCATGATGTGTAAGTTATACATTAATGCCAAAGGTACGTTATACACTTGCATACTTAAAAGATGACATCTTTTATCTACATTCATTTGAATGTTTTGAAGTTGTGAAGATATGTGTTTCACTTCAAAATGTGAAAAAAGATTGGAAATAAGGATATTTGACAAAAGCAATTAAAAAAAGATGACACTTTTATCTACACTCATTTGAAGTTGTGAAGATATGCTTCATTTCAAAGTGTGAAGAAGACAGGAAATAAAGATGTTTGACAAAGCTATTCAAGTGATGCTCAAGACAAGGTTAGTATGCTTTCAAGTTCCAGCTGAATGACCATGAGATAAGCAAGAGACTAACTTTTCAAGAGACCTTCAATTTCAAATACATGTAAGCAAATAACATGTGTTCAAACATTTTAAAATAACAAGATAATTTTAACTTCTTATATGTAGCTGTCAGTATTAGTCTCTGAGAGCATGTGTTATCATATTACATTTCTGGCAAGACATGCATGAGGTGGGTTTTCCCATGACGGTGAGGCCTTACGAAGTGAAGTTATATCTACCAATGCATTATATTAACATCTTTATTTTGCAAATCCTGGCCCACTACAAATCTATAAACTCAAATACTATAATACTATGAGTTTATGGCACATTGTCCACCACTGAATTTCCAATAATATAGATTATCTTGGTATAATCATATGATATAGATGGAAACATAAGGCAAGCTCAATTTGAAACACTTTAACAAATAAAACACAAAACATCCAAAGAGAGAGAGAGAGAGAAAAGCAAATACTTTACATTTCAGTATCAATCAGGACAATGTACAAACTTGTAGTATTGTCACATGTAGAGTAACAGAAGACTAATATAACCAAATGACTCCACTTTACAACATGTGAGGAGCATGTATGTACATCTGCTTTTTGTTTCTTATTGTCTGTAGTCTTACCGACTTTATAGGTAGCAAAAATGACTTTTTTTTTCTGTGGATAACAAATAAATCAGATTTCATTTCTTTGCTGTTCTGTAGATGCTACATTCTATTTATTCAAGAATGAACTTACATTTGTTAATTAAGAAAGAATGGTAGAAACTTATCATTCTGTACTTTGCAATGACTGTCTACTGTTTGCAATCTTTGCCAAATTCACTGCAGATAGTTAATAATTCTTTACATTCAACTTCTTTTCAGCTCATCATGACCCTTTTTGTGGAATACACATATGGCTATTTGATCTTTTCAGGAAGTTTCTCCATTTTGCAATATCATTCCAGACACTTTTAAGCTGATTCAATATTCTTGAAATCAAACTTCTTCATAAAATTTTGAGAATATCATATCCTTCAGCCTTTGAAATTTTTTTTTTCTGCTTTCATTCTCAAGATATTTTGGTGGCTCAGTATTTCAGCTTGTCAATTTTATAAACTACTCTTTGCAAGATCTGGGGAATAAACAGTGACTGTCATTATCATTTAAGTCCTTGCTAGCTTCTCTGATTTCTCAGCAAATTCCAATTAACAAACTTTTTCGGCCATTTGATAGCAAATACACTCTTAGATGATCTGTAAATTTACATGCAGTTCTCACCTCCCCCCTTAAATACAGTGTATTTGTGCCCTTTCAATTTTGATACTCTCCACTATTCTTTTGCTTTTCACCTTCAACTTACAGTTTTGTACGTTGACACAATTGGCATACACATCCATCCATTCACTTTTTTCTTCTTTAAGAAGTTTCCCTGTCTCACATTTTACCAAGACTCTTTCAAATGGTTCAATATTTTGGGATGTCACTTCAAATGATCCATCACATTTTAACCACTTATAGGGGATTTCTGTTCTACCATTTTCTCGCATCTTGTTCAAACTAGCTGGGTAATAAAAAGATGTTCAGCCTTAACTAAAATTTGCAAGATGTGTGGAATAAAAAGACATCATGGCTTCTAATTTTTCTGCAAGTTGGTTCCTCCAAACTTAACAGACTGATCTTGGCAGTTCAATTTAAAACATTCACACACTTGATCTTATTTGTGGAATATACATTCATTAGCTTTCCTGATTGTTTGAGTTTTTTCAGGTACACCTGTATGCTTTAGATGGCTTTTCTCTCTATATATTTCTGATAGTTCTGTCTAAGTGTCTCCAGGAAGTGGACTTCAACGTCCCATGGTTTCAACTTCAATCAATCTTTAAACAATACTGAAATATAAGTTCCTCCATTTCCTACTTTCTTCTTTAAGTTCTTCGAGGTAATGTATGTCTCACCTACGATACAATTCAACATCTTAAACAATACTTGTAAGATGTAACAAGCCATCAACTTTTAAGATTGTCCATAAAGAGGTTTCTGCTCTCCTATTAGTCTTTATCTTTCAAGATGGCTAAGTAATCACTGTTGTTCTCACTCCTTGTTAACAATATGTGGGATCTGTCAATTATGTGGGATCTGTCAATTGATTTCTCAGCGACTAACCTTCCTAAGCTGTTTAACTTCAGATGAATTAAGGAAGATTTCTAGTAGTCGTATCTACCACCTGCCCATGATTCAAATGGATATCACAAGTCATATGTCTCATGTTAAACCTCATAAGTCTTCAAAGTTTTTTCTTTTGACAGATTTGGCAACTTACATTTTCTTTTCATGAACTCTTACCAAAAGATCAAACTGATGTAACCGGAGTGCTTTTGGTTTAGCTTCAGTAATATGCAAGTTTCATTCAAATGGGTCCCTACTGATCTATGCTTTCTTGGGCATTACTCATCCTCACATCAACCAGATCTAGTTTCTGTGGTGAAAAACTTACTTTCATATTATGTTTGTCATATTGCAATCATTGTTAATTATTATCAAAACACATATTATTGAAGGATTTCAGGCAAAGGGGATCTGGAGGGGTATTTTCTTGTTTTAACATGACCTTTACGACTGACGTGGTAAATCATATTTTAGCAAAGAAAATTTCTGGTTTTTGAGGATTTGCATGCCAGCACATGCATGAGACATGATATGCTTGAACTCTACATTCATTAAAACTGGCTGTAGGTGGCATTTTCTCTCAGTTGTATTCTTTGGAAGTCACATGTCAAATTCTACTTTTAAGTATATGGGAAGCTTACCTGGTAATTTTGAGCGATGATGAGAGCTGGTTGAGCACTGCTCCAAGTCCTAGGTTGCAATATCAGTGGGATCAATCACATCTACACAGGAGCAAAAGCTGAGGCTGGCAGCAGTCTTGTGGTTGATTGGTTTGTGTTATCCCTCTTTCATGTTGAAGATAGAGGCTCGCCCCACCAGTAAGCATCTGCAACTAGAGTCTACTCATCATTTCTGAATGTAAACTATTCAAGTAGCCTTGCACATTTTTTTTTTTTTTTTTTTTTTTGCGGGGCTTTTCACCAAAAAAGTAGGAAAAAGTAGGAAAAAGTAGGATTTTGAGCAAAAAAGTAGGAAAAGTAGGAACAGCAGTAGAAAAGTAGGAAAAAGTAGGAAAAGTAGGAGCACTTGAAAGCCTGAAAAAAAAACAACAATTGTATTGTTCTTATACCAAATGCTGCAGAAAACATGTCATGCTGATTTTACGAAACAATTTTTGTGTACATATAACATAAAACGAAACCATCTACCGTACCTACAAGTATAACTATCTACCTGCCCACGCAAATACTTTAACAGCACTATCAATAGAGCACAAACAGCTCAAAGGAATGTCCTAAATGAAGTGACATTTCAACTTTCGTAACTTTCGCACTCATTGTCTGAGTTCAATCTAATATCTCCTGATCTGTTGATTTTAAAAGGCAGATTCTAGCAAAAAAAAAAAAATACACACACATATGTATACATTCAGAATGCATATCAATCTTGTGATGTTAAAGGCCACTCTATTTTAGGTAGTAGGGCCTACATCTTCATCAGATGGTAAATTATCATCAACAACAGAAGGTTGCCTCTCACCTCCAAGAGACATCATTACATGTAAAGTGTTTGAGCCTGCAATAGCCTGCTATGTGAGCATTAATTCTCTACAGCATAACAGGGAATACCTAATTATATTTTGAGTAGGCCCAACCTTCACAATACATCCGTCATGCAGTCTCCCCACACTAAAGACTATTTAAAGGTAATGTTTACCTTTGAGAGATTTAAAAAAAAAATTCAAGATTTCACACTTGATGCATATGTGTATGTCTGTTGTATCACAAAACATCCTACCATATAAAATTTTCGCTATAAAGCCTAAAATATAAGGAGATATTGGTATTCTTCTCAATAAACCATAACTGTAGATGGTTTAGTCTGGTTTGTATCATTCCTATTGTTCACATTACTTAACATCAATTATACAGATTCAAATTATTACAGTGGTTGTTTCTACAAATGTATTTCTAACTCAAATTTTAGAACTATTTTAAAGCACTAATGCTGGGTTTTTATTTCATCTGCAAAGGGTAAATTATGCCTTTAACATTCTTTGATGAAAAACTGTATATGAACAATGGGCATTTGGGTACAAAGGAAGTACAAAAGCAGCAATTTGCACATACCACAGCAGCCATTGTTTTAAAAGAGCAGTTAACCCATTTTATTTCTTTGGCCTTTTCATCCAGCTCCAATGAGCTGACAACAATCAGCAGGTGCCATGGGTACACATACACAACGATGTGTAGATGTGATTGCCCAAGTTTCACACGCTGATGAAACATTAGATATCACCAGGAGACAGGTACAGCCAAATTCATAGATCACTGGTCTGTAAAATTAAAACAGCATTTTTCATCATCTACAGACAAAAGGAACTCATTATCAGTAACTGCAATCAAATTTTATAAGGTAGTTAATCCCTCTATTGTTTCTACGACAAACAAAGCAGTGACCAAAAATAACTAAACCTGAAACTTCTTGCACTAAAATGAAACGGTGAGAAGTACTGTAGGTATATATATGGCGAAAAATACATGAACTGGACATCTATGTAATGGATACATAATTGGTCATACAATACATTGGAAATACTTTCGAGCACTACATCGATTTGTTTTGTCAAGAATCTGGAAACAATTGTTTGAGGACGAGTCCCGAGTATACCCGTGCAGGTTTCTATGGAAAATGCGTGTTGTAACAAAATCAAACCATCCTCACCGGGTTGAATACGCTTTTGAGAAAAGCATCATATATTTGACATACAGAAACAAAGGCCATCATAGGAAGTCGCCCTAGAAGTAAATATCCAGTATAAAACACACCATATCATAACTCTGTTTACATGAACAACAGTGATGAATTCCGCCTGTCCGTGGGACACGTATGATGAGCTCAGACAATGGTCTGCAATTGACACCAGGCATTGGCAACAATTGTTGGAAGTGTCACAAAGTGTCACAGAGATTATCTGGCCTGATAATCTTCACGGACCTTTGGTAATTGGTTTTGGTGCGTCGGTCGTCGGGGGCTGCATTCAGCGGCAGCCCACATTAGCAAACTTTTTGAAAAAAAAACAAACAAACATGTATGTGGCGTGGGCCGCAGACTAGGCTGGATGAATGTTTGTGATTCCTGATTGTCATTTTGACAAAACTTACCTGGTTCATGTCCTTACCCCCCCCCCCCTTATTTTATCCTTGTTTTGTTTTGTTTTGTTTTTTTTTTGTTTTTTCCATACAGTCCCTTCTCATCAAGGTCAATGAAGAACAATGTGTGGAGAGCGAATGGCAAAGATGCAGTTTAACCCGTTGAGGACGGGCTGATTTGCTACACCATGCACTTCCCATAGATAATTGCCCGAGTATACTCGGGACTCATCCTCAACAGGTTAATGAGTAGATTGTGTGAAAGGTCTTTAGCCCTCGAGCACTGTATCCTCCTGGTATGAAAAACATCTCATCAGCAAATACATTGGCATTTAGACAAGTAACACCCAATAAGCATCAACCATAGCTTCCTCTGTATGTACCTTAACTGTTTATGTGCCAAGGTGAAAACCCCCTGTGTGCCACATTATTCTCAGACACCAACGCAGTTATGCTTTGAGAAAACATTTTGTTTTTCACATCTATGGAACTGTTATACATTTCTGTTAAAACCTCGACATGTAGAGAGCAAAAGTGAAGAGAAAATGCAAAGTCTTGCTTTGGCGTAAATTGTATGACAGATCAATTATTGCTTTGCTTTCAAATGACCAGTAGCTACATTACTGTAAATAATTGACTTTTGCACACAAAGCAGCGACAGAAACTTAGAATTTACACGCTAATCCAGTAGGAAACACTTTTTGCTGCCAAATCATTAGATAAAATGCAAGCTATATGTCAGAGGAATGGAATCACGACAAACGCTTTCATTGTGCACACTGTGGCATTTGGCGATTTATCGATCGGTTTAAGCGGGTTTGTGCATTTGAGCAGAATACGATGTATGCGAAGTTGGCAAGCCGTCAACTGAGTCAGGCATGCAAACGTGGCACATTAAGGCCGTGTCACACCTTTCCGGGCAAGCCTTGCGTGCGACTTGCAAAGAACAATTTTTACTACCCGGAGGTCCCCGGAATGAGCCGCACATGACAGTACCTAGCACGTATCTCACCCGTAGTCACCCGGAAGTGTGCACGCAAATCTTTTTACCCGCAACCATGTTTAGGCCCTGTCACACCTTTCCAGGCAAGCTATGCATTCTGTTGCGTGTAGGGATTTTCCAGCATACCGGGAATTTTTAGGGCAAACAAGGATTTGGGCGAGTCAGTGCATGTATCTTACTTGCTGGACGCGTTCTACTTAAATTCTACTTGCAGGTATACTGTGTGACCTTTGTACCAGTCGCGTGAGGGCTGACAACTCAGTGAAGGAATTCCTCTGAAGGAATGTCTGAAGTCCCGCGGAATGTCATTATCTTGGCTGCATACGGGGACTGCGAAGTACCTGCGTGGGAGTTGCCTGTGAAGTGCTGCTGCTAAGGGCCTCCTACTGGCGTTCTGCGTGGACCTCTCCGGGCATCCCCGCGACTCACCCGGAAAAAGTTTTGGTTATGCTCAAAACTTGACTGCGGTTAAATCGGACTTGCGTGAGCACCTCCGGGCAAGTACAGGCGAGATACGCACTAGGTACTGTCAACTGCGGACAGCTCCAGGGAGCAAATTTGTTTCCCCGCAAGTCAAGCCGCAAAACTTCCCCAGATACAGTATAACAAGGCCTTGAGCATGCTCAAAACTTGTTCCGAGTGAGTCGTGGGGTTCGCTCGCAGAGGTACACGCAGAACACCAGTAGGAGACTCTTACCGGCAGCACCTCGCAGGAGTTGGCTCTCACGCAGGTCACACGGAATGCATGCAAGTAGAAGCTAAGTAGCACGCGTCTAGTAGGTAAGAAACAAATGCGAAAATTGCAAACATTCTTCTTCGCCTGCGGAAAATCTGCTACGTGCTGGAAACTACCTCCTCGCCACAAGCCCGCGTAGCTTGCCCGGAAAGGTGTGACACGACCTTAAAGAGTTAAAGAAATGAAAGCACTCTTTGAATAAATGCTTTTCTTTGAATGCTACAGCATCTTCCAGTGGCCATGTGATTAACTCATCCCTTGCAAAAAGTACTTCATATATTTTTGCCAATTGTTCGTTGCTCTCTATCATGATCTCAGAATGTGCCAGATACTAATCTTGGACCCAATAGTATACAAATATTAAATGTTTATGAGTGCGATGGTTCCGAATATTACATAAGCATGCAAGTTCAACCGTTCTATTCAATGAAGCCAAACAGAGTTGAATAGAACCATTAAACTTGCACAGAATGTAATATTCGAACAGTCACATGAGTGATAAAACATTGACTATTTGTTTTAATACAACACACGATATACAACGTAGGCCTTGTCTAGACCAAAATAGATTTAATGTTAAGCCTATCTAGGAGAAGGACTAACAGTTAAGCCTAGATCTAGATCTGGCTCTAGGTCTTGTTGGCAGCACAAATGGGTGCACGTTTGTACTAATGCTTTACGATACACAAGTTCAGTGTGTCCTAGGATCTACTGCACTGCTGGCTCACTTGAATACCGTGCAATAGCAGGGCTGCCAACACTGGAAACTAGTTAGAGTGAGACTCCCATAGGCCAATGCTATAATTTAGGAGTCAAAATGAGTAAGATCAATAGAAATGCATGCAAATGAAATAAAGTTTTAGAGTGAGAAAGGACCAAAATGCGCGAGTCTCACGCTCAATGCTTGAGAGTTGGCAGCCCTGCAATAGGCATCTATTGCACGCCATTAAGAGTGAGCGTGGGATAGCCGATTCTTCTGAATGTCATGTGACCTGCATTCATCCAATCAAATGGCAAGGATCTATACATGTGTTCTATAAGAACTGTTATTTTACCATTTCATTGCAATTAAATTTTTGGAATTCTACTTCTAAAGAGGGGGGGGGGGGAGAGAAAAGAAATCACACAGCATAGAATGCTCGTGTGCACAGTACCAAAAAAAAAAATAATTAATCAATTAATAAAATAAAATAAAAAAATGTAACAAACACTGAGTATGGCCATAACAAGAATATTATGATATGTATCCCCAATCTTTAAAGTGTATTTCGCTGTAAGACTCTCTTCATTCTGTTAACTTTTGGGCTTTCATCTTTGTATTCAACACTATATACGTGCATATGTATCGGCATGAAATCTAGAATAGTCTGGCACCATAGGCTCAACAGAGAACAGGGGTAATTGGGAAAACATGAAAAGTTTACAATCCTAAAAGCAACTGAAAATGAAGCCAATATTCTTCTTCTGCTCCCCTAGTTTTTTCTTCTTCTTGGTTTTTGTCTTTGCCAAGGTCATAAGATCAAGTCAGAGATAAGAGACACTAAGAACATGAATTTGTGTCATGAGCCTTTACAGCTGCAGCTCTGCAGCAACATTGAGTGGGATGTCACAGGTAAATGTATCTATCAAAAGAAAGAAAGAAACAAACAAACACAAACATTGACAAACATACTCTTCATTCGACCTTGCCCAACCCTCTGATAATCATCTCTTAAAGTTTATAGCTATTGAAATATCAAATGTAAATATCAGTCTTGAGCAATTGTTTCACTGTTTATTGTAGATGGCCAATATCAAATTCCATCTTGAAAGGCATGTGTTGATAGTCATCTGATTTTTTTTTTCTTTTCCCCCAAAGAACACATTCTTTACTCATTTGGGGGCTGAGCTCATTCCTTATTAGCCATCTAGAACACATTATTTCAATATTCACTCAAAGGACACATTCTTTTCTCAGAATACATTTCTTTCTAAAACTTAAAGGCATAATTTACCATTTGCAGATGAAACTAAAACCCAGCATAAGTGCTTTAAAATAGTTCTTAAATGTGAGTTAGGGATAGAAACAACCACTGCAAAAATTTTAATCCGTATTATTGAGGTGAAGTATTGTTTAATGCACAAAATGTGAACAATAGTTATACTAAAAATGTTTCCAGACTAAACTGTCTACGGTTATGGTTTATTAAGAAAAAAACTGATATCTCCTTATAATTTAGGCTTTCTTGAGAAAATGTTATACGGTAGGATGTTTTGTGATACAACAGACTATATAATACACATATGCATCAAATGTGATATCTTGAAAATTTTTGATATTACTGCTCCCAAAGGTAAACCGGAACTTTAACTGGAGCTTTACACCTTTCTATAGTAGTCTACAAAAAGGACTAAACCAAAGAACTAGATCTCCATTTCTTAAGCAAATGTCCTATTCATGTCATAATCTAAGTACTTTGCTCTTGTGTTTTACTTTCTTTTATTTATCCAATCAACTAATTTTTTTTTTTTTGGGGGGGGGGGGGGCAAACATTTCAAAGAGACTAGACATCAAAGTCACTGTTTGCCTAAGAAGAATGCGAACAATATCTCTCCACCAATCAAATGAATGGCTCATGTCGAAACTATTGAAACACAAGAACCCTACTGTATGCTGTGACTGCCAAGTAAAGCTATCAAAAGGGCAGTTTTACAAACATCAACATCTTTGGGCATTATTTCCCAAAACATCTAGTAACCAGCTCTTTTTATTCACCTGCTCATAATCGATACATAATCAGTATCAGAGTTTGCTTGAATGAATTGTTGCCATTTCCAGTAAACTTCAAGTAGGCTGTCTGGTTGTCAAGATGAAGTTTTATTGAGGTATCAAAAAGATTATTTTATGCAACAGTATTAGCAACTAGGTCCACTGTCCACAAATTCAAATAGGGTGATTGAAAATAGGAGAGGCTTTATGCAGGTGTGAAAAAAAAAATCATGTACTTATCTCTTAGCCCATCATACATTCTACTGGTCTCTCCTATTCCCAAAGTGCGTGCATTTAGACCAAGAATTTCACATCTAAGCATGCCAGAAATGTGTCATGCCTGTTCATGAAAGGAAGCTTCCTTGTGACTGATGATGTAAATGCAGTAAATACTGTCCTGATGGCAGAACTGTTCACACACTAGCACATAACACACATTCTCTCCCACTTCCCAAAATGCTCATCCTCTTTTACACTTACAATTCATCTATCTTTTCTTCCTATTTGTTTTCAAAGAAACTTTTGGGCACTGATGGCTGTGTGTTTGATGTTTACAAGGCAATTCTACAGTAATGGCCTACTATCTCTATCATGCCAACTTCATATACAATTGTAGCTAATTGTGGTGGCTTACAGCCATAGTGACTTTTTATACTCTTTATAAGACCCCTACAAATCTACAGTGTATTTGGGTTACCATACTATTGTTGACAATAATTTCCTCAATGGTTATGTACAAACCCATGTGGATTTAGATTTTCTGATAGACATGTACAATGTATGGCTAAACTAAATATCTGATAGTACTGTAATTCTACTCCAACTCTTTCACTTAGAATATCAAATAGGTTTCTGTGCTCGTACTTCCCCCGCAATATTACGGCAGTAGATAGCAATAATTTGAAAGAAATGGCCGTTTATATTACAGGAGTGAAGTGAAAATCTAGAACTCTGGAAATCTGCACGCACATTCAACTCATATGATCATTTTATAATCTAACTCCATGTAAGACACGGTCTCTTATCTCTAATATCTTCCCTTTAGATGGAACAGCTTGTCCACATAGCAACAACAAACATATGTAAACTTTCCAGAGATGTGTGCAATGTTGGAAAAAGAAGAAAGAAAGGAAAGAAAGAAAGGAATATTGTTTGAAATCAGTGAACCTAATCGTTCCACCTCGGGCAAGAAGAAAGCACTCTCTATCATTTCATTTACTCTGCATAATCCAAGGTTTACAGGACATGCACCCACCTGCCACTGGCTTTCTACATAAATACGCCATTCTTCAGTGATCGGGATGAAACTGATAATGTTAAGCTTGAGCAAAAGATAACGTTTAGTGCCTTTAGCAAGAAGAAAAGGGAAAGCACCTTGAGAGAGAGAGAGAAAAGAAGGGGGTGTTCGGTGAACAGACCAAATACATTTCTATAGTTGTATTACTAATGGTTGAAAGCCAATGATGTAGAGAGATATGAAAGAATAATTAAGAACACAGTCTTGGAGAAATACATTTTTAGGAGAGCATAAAACAAAATATGAATGAATAGTAATTTATTGATTGATTAAAATGATGACAAATGCACACAGAATGAATGTGGTCAGGGAGGAGTTACTTTGCATCATCAGATAAGCAGATACAAAAGGTAAAAGGTATATATATATATATATATATATATATATATATATATATATATATATATATGAAGAGAAGAACAAAGGATAATACTGGAAAACATGAACTGATCTTGAACAAAACAAAAATATAAGAAGGTTTTATAACTTAAACACTGAGAGATGAGTGAACTGAGAAAGGGAGATAGATAAGGAATGACAACACATCAAAATCAGATAGCTGAAAGATATGTTAGTATACATATATTTTCATTTTGATATGATTTTATTCTTGCATTCCTTTTTTCATACAAGAATATAACACAAAGCCCATGGAACAAAGTTTGAGTAATGTCTGAACAGAGGAAATACAAGGAAACAGGTAAATGACTGACTTCAATGTACATCATTCCTTATCTTGATGATACAAAATAAGGAGAAGCGGGTATCATTTTATGTACAAAAAATGTGTTTAATGGGTTTTTTTTATCATTTCAATTCTTTTCATAATTTTATTATGTATCTTATTTTGTAATACTCTCAAGAAAAACAAAAACAGACAGAGAAGAAAACACAAGCAAGAGGAGAGAAAGGAATATAGAATGTTGAAAGAAGCAAAGCAGGAGAAAAAAATGGAAAAGTTTATGATAAAGAACAAAACAATACAGTATTCATCGCATAATCGGGACAGGTTGGGAGTAGCAAACACGGCCCCTTTAAGCGGGGTGCCCGATTTCGCGATGAGCACTCACCATACACTAACGGCATACGACATGTACATTATGTAGTGCACACACACACACACACACACACACATGCATACTGACGTACTGTACATGTACATGAATACACAACCACGCTACCCCTTGGCGCGACCCTCTAGCTGTCCCTGCATAGCATTCTCGCAATGATGTAGAGTAATCGCAACCGGGTTCTTCTTCTGTCGCCTCTCTTCGAACACAAAATATGTGGATTAAAAGCTAGCACTTTCTTAAACATTCGTAGAATTCTTGGACACGTAGGGCGTTCTGTATAAATACATATCCACAACCATGGGAAATGATTACCCAGAACTGATGTGGGAACGTCAATGAAAAGTCCTTCAATCATTCAATCATCACGGCTTGATTGTTTACTTGCCGCGATCACTGCGCTGTATTGTGTTGTAGCGATCTGTCTTGCCATATATACACATGTACAGAAAAGCGAAGGCGGGCAGCGAGCTGAAATGTACGTGTACTGGATGGACGGAGGTCAAAACACACCAGTCCGAAGCTTGCTTTGTAAGTTTGATGTAAACGACAACTGATAGGGAATCTTTGAAATATTGTTGTGGTATTTTGGTAGATTTTTTTTTGTAAAATATTAACAAAATCAAAGATCGCTTGAAGAAATATTGTCCCGTTTATCAGAGGTCCCCGCCCGATTATCCAGTGAAAATAACGTGCATTGGAAATGTTTCTGGGAAGCGTATGTCATTTAAGCGAGGTTCCCGATTATCAGATGCCCGATTGTGCGATGAATACTGTACTACATTTGTCAGTAGGAGAAACATGCTAATCAGAAAGTAGTAAATAATCAATCAGAACTAAGAATGAAATTGAATATGGATAAATATGAATAAGAATAAATAGAAGCTACAGATATGAATAAGAATGAATATGAATAAGAATGGAAAACAGATTGATGATGGATAAGTTGAGACCAAAGAGATGATATGCCAAACAAATGACATTGATTTGATGACATTTGTACGCTGGGCAGTTACGAATAAGAGGAGGAAAGTGTGTAAGACTTCATCATCTCAAGCTGATAATATCAGCAAAGTGAAAGTAAAATGGTCTGGACTGCTGACAAATATGAGGTCTGGGAATGCAATCAAGGGCACAAGTGAAAGTGTGAGTGTGTGTTGTCGTATACATAGTATTTGCGTGTGTGTGTGTGTGTGTGAGAGAGAGATTGCAAGTGAGAGGAAATGAAAGTATGTGTGTGTGTAAAGGTGGGGGGGGGGAGGGGGAGGGGGTAGGAAATATCCTTTCTTTGTTGCTGTCCCCTTGCTCCTCAGGCCCAGGGAAGCCGAGTTCCAGCCCAACAATGAAATATTCTATTTCCAATAGCATGACTATCTCCAGCCAAATCTATTTCACACATTGCTGTACAGTGGACCAGCCCCTCTGGCACCAGAGTGTGTCAGGGCATATATACAGGGTGTCAAAAGAGCACGTACAGAAAGTGCTGATACACCAAGATTACATTACCCCAGTGCATCATCACAAACATTTTTTATCACCATCATTTTCCCCAATTACTGCATCACTGCTTCAAAGAAACTCAATTTTATGCTCCGCATGGGGAAATAATGGCGACTGTTGCATGAGGAAATGATAGAAAAGTAGCGCACAATACTAAGCCAATTACTTCGGAACTTCAGAAATGTCTATGACATAAATCAGGTGTATTCGGTGGCTTTCAAAGTACATTTTGTAATATATGCTATTTGTTAAACATGATAAATGAGACCATTTTCTTTTTCTTGTGCAATGTTTCTGTAGAGGTTTGAAAGCCTGCTGTTTTTCTCAAGGTTCTTATTCAATTCAAGCATCTTTTATCTTTATTTTTTTTTCTTGTTGCAACAATGCCTGCATTCACGACAAGAGTACATCTGTACACTGTCACTCTTGTTACATTTCAGGCATTTTGCCCATGTTAGATCAAAATCTGAACTTCACTCTGTTAAAAGCCTTAACATCTACTCTTGCCCAATACAAGACCTGGGATGTCATCACTTAACAGTCCCAGGGGCATCACTGCAATAAGCCTTGTTAAAGGGACACTGCAGTGTGATGATTGCTGCCATCTTCTTTCTACAGATTGACGACACGAAGTTTGTTAACTGTCAAAGTACTGTCTACGCCGAATATTTTGCAAGGTTTTTATTTTCGCGAATTTTGCGTGTTAGGTGCTATTCGCGAAATTAAACACACGCAAAAATATTTACTCTGATCCCGATGTGAATGTGATGTATGCGTGTACTCTTCTCCGTTCAGTACAGGACTCATCACGAATCACGATCGCGAATCTAACCACTCGCAAAATCGTCAGGAATTCCCAATTCACGAAAATTTAGACTCGCGAAATATATGGCATATACAGTAGATCGCAAGTGTGTATTGCACACGATCTTATTTTGCACACATTCAATAGTCCTTCAATATTCGCTGAATAGGTACGTAGTGTATGGTACAGTGTACAATGTATGTGCATGTTGGACTGGACCAGTGAATATTGATCTTATGTAGATCGAAATGTAGTCTTACACCTGTTACACATACATACTGCAGCATTTCATGTGGCTGGCTAGCTAGCAAGCAAACTTTGTTTGTGAAGGACCCGTATGTAGTTGGTTCACTTGTACGTACTTATAGAACCAGCCAGGAACAGTGGCCGAATCAAGGGATGAACCGAGATTGACGTTATTTCAATAAAATCACCCTATCAAACTGTGTTACTTGGACAACTGGAATATGGTAGATGCATAAAAGGTAGACCAATGCAATAGCACCCTCTTAAATTCTGCATCCCATTCCCTTTAAAGTAGAAGTGGTTCTCTGGCTCTCAATTGATATCTTATTTGAGATGCCCTCCTTTTTTTTTTTGTCCACCCTATAGTCTGCTTCGTATCTAATGATTGATTCCCATACCCTCTACTTGTCAAATCGAGACTGAGTACCCAGTCATAGCCCCCCCCCCCCCCCCACCATCACCAATGCAGGCAGTTTCCACGAAGGGTGACTCACGCAACGCAACAGAATCAGCCTTGATACAGAGTCATCACTCACACTGTAATGACTTGAATCAAAGTCAAAGTGTAATGCACCAATAATTTGGGCAAAGATTCATTTGATGTGGTAATGGTGTAAGGGCATCTTTCTTGTTGCTTCTGCGTACATCCTGCCCAGTTCTGAAATCTCACACATTCTACGAAATCTTCTATGTTTGCATTGAAAAAGAAAGTAAATAGCATATACATTTTTTCTTTTAATTGGAGTTCGTTTCATAATGATAAATGAATGTATTTCCTTTGATGCTATGACAGAGTACTTTGGCATCTATGAATAATTCACTTAAAATTCTTGCGTTCATGTGGTTAAAAACAATCTTTGCCTCTGGCATACCAGCTTTTCTTCTTCAATATTGATTCATAAGTCCAAACAGGCTCACACACGGATAGATGAAGAGGAACAAGTTATGACACCACACCTAAAATCTGAAAGAGAAGGGCGGTGGGGGTCAGGGGTCAGGGGGCAGGGGGTTGGAAAAGAGTTGAGACAAAGGAACTATGACAAGAAATTCCGGGTTCATCCCTTGTCTTCGCTCAAATTTGTTTGTACAATACACACAGATTTATGCATTCCACATGATCTTTGCGGTTAGATAAATCAGAAAGATTGCACAAAAACAGTATATGATCAGGCAAAAAAGACAGAACGGAACAAAAAAGCTGTGAAACTGAATCCAAGCATCATCCATAGGGGTCATATTTGCGTGCCACATTATCGGCCTACCACACACAATGTTCATGCACCGCCAATTTAATCCATCCTATTATATACTTTCTTCATCTTCTCTGCCTTCTAGTCCACACTGTTTATCCAGAGAAAAGTAGAGAAGGGGGGGGGGGGTGGGAGAGGGAGGGAAACAGACAGACAGACAGACAGACAGACACACACACAGAGGGAGAGAGATAAATCACAATGTGTCTTCTCATGTAGCCCCCCTTTGATTTTGTACAACTTGCTCTGACCTTTGGTCCTGTTGTCATTCCTCACATTGACTTTCATATTTGCCCACCAGGGGTGGCCCGCCTTTCTGTTCCCCTTTCCACATTCATGCCATCTCACACTCTGTGCTCTCTCTCTTGCAGGTGGCCTAGATACATAATCATAAATCTAGACATATATAAATGCAAACTATACCAACATTGTGAGTGGGGGGGGGGGGGTGGTTGGAAGAAGAAGAAGGTGCTGGGTTCAGATGGACCTGTTGAGAATCAATGACTGCTAATGTGTACTTAAGTAGTTTGATCAATGGGGCTCATAAACATTCAGCTGAAAGTGTAGCGAGGTGTAAACCTGAACTGAGTAATTGTATCATTGTAGGCGAGGAGGAAGGGATTGAAGGAGATTATTACATCCGGCTACTGGGGTGTCGTGTTTGTGAGAGCATTCTGGCCCCGAAATCAGCAATTCGCACCATCGTTCTCCGCTAACCTGGTTTGGGCACGTGGGCAAACAGAGCAAGATATTATTTGCCAGGAAGTGACTTTGCAAATATGAGAAAAGGTGGGGGGGGGGGGGGCAGAGGAGGGCTGGGCAGGGGAGGGATGTTATTCCAGTCGACGTATGGTTAGTGTCCATCAACTCACCTTCTCTTGCTACCGGATCATTCAAGGGCTGCCCTGCGACAAGCACAAAGCGGCAGACTTCGGCATTCTGTATAATTAAAATCAAGGGGTGCACAGACAAGGACACTGCATGAAAGAACAATTGGGAATTGTCCATGTGGAATGGCATAGAACATATCAGAAACAGAGCAGATATGACAAAAACAATAACAGCTCCACTGTGTGGAATTCTGGCATTCTCTTATCTGATAAAACTGTGTCTCAAGCAACATTTTTAACATTCTGTTACATTGCAATTGTAAAAGGAATGAATAAGTAATTATGAAACAAGACAAATATTGAATGCATATATTTTGGAATCTGGAATGCTTGCTTGAAAGCGCATGACTATCTTATGTTTGATCATATTCGCTTTGGGAAAAGAATATGATAACAAAAAAAGTGTCAGATATTGTACAAAGTACCCAAAAAAGCCTATGATGTCTGAAGTTACAGCACATCTACTAATAACTTCTATCAATGGTTCACATAGGAAGTTGAATACATATGTGACCCGCCACAACAAAAGGATCCTGAAGTGGCTGATGGCTGAGCCGAGAAAATTGAGTTTGAAGTCAGATCATCAAAATCGGTCAAAACGATCGGATTTCTGTTTTTGGCATAATCTCGTAGTCTAATGTATTGTCTATCATCTATCGAAATTTTGACGCTAAATAATCAAAAGAAAGGCAAGAAATTAGCGTTTTTTTCTTTGCCATTATTTTCTGACTTTTTAACGGAACAGAAACGTGTCTGAACATTTGGATTTAGCACCGCAGATAGACTCTGCCACAAGAAACGAGGGAGTGATCTTATTGGTCAGTGTGTGACTTCCTGGTTACTGATTGGTCGTGCAAAGATCGCTGGCGCTAAGCTTGAATGAACATCATGTAGGTTGCTAGGAGCATACCTTCTATTGTCAAGAGGTGAAAACTGTCTTGCCTCCCCTTGATCATGGTAGCATCAGAAGGAAAACTTTGAAGGCGGTTTTCTCGAAACGCTGATTTCCTAAACCACTCGACATGTGCTAATAAAATCATCTATATCTCTGCAATCGAGTACTTTTATGAGTCGTGTAATGTATGGAATTAAAGTAGAAGAGAAAGGAAATAATGTCATGTCATCTTTAGAAAATCGACCCCCCCCCCCCCCCCCCATCTTCAGGATCCTTTTGTTGTAGCGGGTCACATATAAACTTAGTAGATCAGAAGGAAAGATAGGAATGACATGCCAAAAAAGAAACCCACACAATCAAAACGACAATAAACTCCATATCCCGAACCGCAAAGTAATAAACAGGAAACATTCATTAAAACCACACAATAGTGCAAGGACATCATGCTAAAAGAAACAAATAAACTATGAGTTGTTAGGTTTGATCATGTCCCTATAGAGAACATCCTATGGTATACATCTTATGTCACATGTACAAGGTGTACAAGGAGCTCTAAAATGGAGTCTTCATTCCCCTCATTTCAAGACAGAACCAAAAACATTTTCGTTACAGTAAGTCTTGTGTTTTCTGTCAATCGTGGCTCTTTCTGAAATGAAGCAACGTCAAAAAGAGGTCTCACCTTTTCCGCACAAGGAGTGTCACTGTGTGACAGAGAAGGTGCATTAAAAGACTCCATTACTATTATCATCATCATCATCATTACATGTCAAACAGAGATTGTATATGAAAAAAAAAAAAATCTCGGGATGTGAAATATTTTGAAGGAAATGTAATCAGCAAACAAAGCCCAAATCATGACTTCTACCAGGTTCCATCAAAATGTCAGTGGTGTCATGGCAAAAGAGGAACACCTTGTTCCACGCGATGCTGTGATGCTCTTGATACTTCTCAAGTGTGCATCAGGCACAAGTCTCCTAATCATCAACTCCAATTGGACAATTGGGGACTCAGGTGGCATTTATTGAACTTGCAATTGATTGGAGAGTTTGAGAAAATACGAGAAGGGAGCCTCGAGCAAAAATTGAGTGTTGACTTCAAGTACAGAAATTGATTTTTCTCAAGGACCCAGCCATTCAAGCTCCTTTGTAGGCAAATTATTGAACTTCTCGAGACCACACCGCAGTTATTGACGTCCTGAAATTAGCCCCATCTTGTCAAACAAGCCTTTTAGTGGTGTATTCATCCCTTAGAGCCCACCGTTCACAGTAGGCAGTCCCGTACTGTGGAGCCTTCAGTGTGTGGGATGGGACAGTCAAAAGAATGACAAAGAAAATAGCCAAAACACTCAGTGAAATAACAAACAAACAGACAGACTTTGTCCTAATACTTCCAATTGGGGTTGCGGTGGTTGACCTCTCAATTAGGTGGCCAGTCATTCAAAGAGCAAATCCACTGTTGCTAATCAATTAGTGGACTGTAGGAACAGAAATGCTCGTGATCAAAAGTACCTAAAAATCTGTGGTCAGTAGGGGTAGCTGTCCAAATGATGTTGCTACACAATCTACTGAGAAGATTCACCTAAGTGCGCCCTCACTCCTTGCCATTGTCACTCTGTTCTCTCCTTTATCATTCACAGATATATTTCTTTGGTAGAAAAGGAGATTTAAATCCCTTAAATCCTCATTTAGGGATTGAAGAGTAGCCAGCAGTTTGAATTCAAGAACCAAACTCTCCTCTTTTTTTTTGTAGTTTTTCTTTGAAAGGGACTGTTACGTGTGTGGAATATTGTTCTGTTTCTCTGCTCTCCATTCTAAAGTGCACAACGTTTTACCTTATGTTCATTTAATACCAATTTGAAGGTAAAAATAAGTTGTGATTGTTCATGTCTTCCTCCGATCTCAACTACAGTTACTGTTATTTCACATGTTATGAACCATCATATTACCATCTCAAATTGTGGAAAAGAAAGAAAAAAAAGTGATTCATTTCACTTTCAATTTCAAGAAGGTATGGTATTCAAATCAATCACAGAACGCTGTCAAGTCATCATCATCCTTTCCCATGGACCAATCAGTCCATGATAAGTACGGCTGAAAGAGGAAATTGGACAGATACTTTTCCTACCCCTAACAACCTACTTTTGACATTAAATCTCAAAGAAAGCAAAGTGTAATTTACATTTTTACAAATGCTTCTCATCACACCAACACAAGCCGACATTTACCGTGGACCTCTCTACATTGGATGAACTCCAAATGATGAAATGACCGGTGGCATTATCTCAGAGAGCATATGCACTGCTATACAGGCTATACACAATCTACAGCAGTAAGTACATACAAACATTCACTTGGTGATATGGGAAATGCTGCAAGTGTTCCAAATGGACAAGGAATACCACCACAAATAATCAGTACGGTACCTTGCCAATTAATGCCTACAGCACTGTTTCTCAAATTACTACATATCACCATAGATGCAGTTTGGGTTTACTGTGTTTTCTTGTTGTTGCTGTTGACATACTACCAGAGACTCCAAATCTCCCGCTTTCGACGGGAGATGTCCCGCCGAAAGCCCATTTTTGCAAAATCTCCCGTTCTCCCGCATGAGATGCAATTTCTCCCGCCCTGGCTCTGTGTCTCCCACTTGAAATGATCTCTTACTTAGTGTCATCACATGTCGAAAAATAAACATGAGATAGCGCGAGAGAGCATCTGGAACCCCTTGAGCTTCCAGGGCCCAAGCGGGCCCTGGACCCCAGCCGCAAGGAACTTCACGCTCGTGACGTGCGTTTTGCGCACATAAAATTGGAGTGTCCCGTTTGCTAGGGGTATTGGGCGGGAGAATCTCCACATCAGAAGGTGCTTGGGGTTGGAGTCTCTGTACTGCATGCATATGTATGCCATTACCCTGGCAAAGAGCAGACCTGAGTGTAACTCCTGATGCTCTCAGTCGTAAAATCTCTTCCCAAGGTGTCATCAACTGAAGATAATTAACCCCTTTGCATTTAAGATACTATAATTCCTCTACTGACTTTAGAAGATAGCACATCTTAACCCAGTAGCCAATGGGTTATACTGCGACCGAAGGAATGCACCGCAATTCAAAGCATTTGGTACACCAACAGATAATTGCTGCAAATTGTGTGGACTTAGAGCAATCTATTAATCCGTCTTTAGTCGCAGTCGTGAAACTTTTATCGCCAACTCCCATTCAGTGGGAAAGCTCAACATATTTTGTGGCAAACACAGACATACTAAAATACGCACACGTACACGCACACAGAGTGAAAAAACGGGTTGCTAAATTTCATGAAAGGGACAGCAAAGTTAAAGGGACGGTGAAGTTTTGGTTGAGATGGGGTTTGGGGTTTTAACTCTTTGTGAGATAATTAGAAACCACTTCACTGAAATATCAGAAAGCATACAATTCTCAGAGGCATTAAAGGTTCATTTGATGAAAATGGGTTTTTGAATGGCTGAGACATCTGAAAACAACGCAAAACAAACTGGTCCTAATAACAAGTGGGTCCCACCTTTTACTAGGACCACCTGAGTTTGGGAGATCTCAGCTATCACTAATTTTCATCAAATAAATTTTGAATTTTTCAAAGAATAGTATGATCTTTAGTATTTCATATAGAGTCTAAGTGGTTTCTAATTATCTCAAAGAATTAAAGCCTGAATCCACATCTTCACCAAAACTGTACCATCCCCTTAAGAACTTAAATTTATTCCTGCCTTAAAGTGTGAATAAAATCATATTGTAGCATTCAGGTGCCATTTCTGGTTAATTAGTCCCTTTCGTAATGTAGCGACCAACACCGCTGAGAATGACCCAAGGAATGCAAATTGGATCAAAGCCACATTTTACACGCACACATGCACACTTGTATCGAACAGTAAGTAGGCATGCCAAACTTACTGTGCTTCAGCACCTCATTACACAGGTACACAATCTACTTTGCATGGTTTAATGTTTGCTTAAAAGCATACTTTATGCATACACCATCCATGCAAAAGACCACAGTCTTAGAAGTGAACATCATCCTTGATTAAGATGTAGATTCAAGGGGACAATCTGTCATTATCCGAGTACGCATGAAAGTCACTCCTTTTTAAAGATTTAGGGTACAGGACAGGGAGTACTGTAACAGCTGAAGTGTCCTTATGCACACATACACTTGCCATCGCTGTCTGGTCAAAAAGTGCGTTCTAACCCAAATTTTCTCTAATGCTCTGCCATTTTTTGTCTTAGAGTTTTGCCAGCCATTCTGTACAGCTTCTTTTCAAACAGTCCCACTGCTAGGTGGAACTGTAGTCATTACGCCCTTCTTGTCTGATTGTGTGCTGTAAACAAACGCCAGGGGAAAAAGAAACAAAACAAAATGCCAACAACTAACAATGCAACTGAGCAATATTTTCTGAACTGTCGTGCAATTGAAGGTCTGTCAACAAGAGTTCCACATCCAGCAACCCTGCAGCAAGTCACTCCCGACTTGACCTCAACTCTTACAAGAATGTCCTCACTCTCACTAAATACCTGCACAGTAAACACACCCTTCCCCCATTCTTCATTTTCACTGCAGTGCTTCCATACTAAGAATTATTGATGAGGTTCCATCTATCTCATTTACTTGCATCAATAGAGACAGTATCAAGAATTGGACATGGACAAACAGAAGAGGGAGCTGTTCAAATATATTTCCTTGGTCTCTCCAACTATAGCAGGAGATTAAAGTGGCACTGCAAAAGGGGTGGTATTATAGTTTTGGTTGAGGTGGGGATTCAGGCTTTAACTTTTTGCAAGATAATCAGAAACCACTTACAATGTATGTGAAATATTGAAGAGCATGCAATTCTATTAAAGAGGAATTCAAAGTTTATTTGATGAAAATCGGCATTGAAATGGCAGAGATATCCAAAAATATATAAGTGAAACAAAGTAGTCCTAATAAAAGGTAGGTCCCACCTTCTATTAGGATCTCTTTGACTTTGGATATCTGAACCATTTCAATACCAATTTTTATTTAACAAGCTTTGAATTACATGTACTTTTAGAACTGTATGCTCTTTAAAGTTCCATACAAGTGATTTCTACTTAGCTCATACAAAGTTAAAGCCTGGATCCCAATCTCAACCAAAAATATACAGTATTCATCGCATAATCGGGACAGGTTGGGAGTAGCAAACACAGCCCCTTTAAGCGGGGTAACCGATTTCGCGATGAGCACTCACCATACACTAACGGCATATGACATTGTACATGTAGTGCGCACACACACACACATGCATACTGACGTACTGTACATGTACATGAATACACAACCACGCTACCCCTCGGCGCGACCCTCTAACATGTTACACTCTAGCTCTCCCTGCACATGGCTTTGCTTATAGGGGAGAAGAATGTTCGCGAAAGCATGTGTTTCGCAACGCCAATGGCATGGATACTTATACACGGCGCTTTCGTGGCTATGCATGTACGTGTACTGGATGGACGGAGGTCAAAACACATCAGTCCGAAACTTGCTTTGTAAGTTCGATGTAAACGACAACTGATAGGGAATCTTTGAAAAATTGTTGTGGTATTTTGGTAGATTTTTTTGTGTAAAATATCAACAAAATCAAAGATCGCTTGAAGAAAAATTGTCCCGTTTATCAGAGGTCCCTGCCCGATTATCCAGTGAAAATAACATGCATTGCAAATGTTTTTGGGAAGCATATGTCATTTAAGCGAGGTTCCCGATTATCAGATGCCCGATTATGCGATGAATACTGTACCATCCTTTTCACCCATTGAAGATGAGTCGAGAGTATACTCGGGCAGGGGTCTCTGGGAAATGCATGTTGTAGCAAAATCAGCTTCTCTTCAGTGGGTTAAAGGGACTGTACAGTACTGGTTATGGTGAGGATTCAGATTTATAACATTTTTTTTTTTTTTTGGTGAGATAGTGAGAAACCTCTTATGAGATATGAGAGCATGTAATTTCAAGGATTCAACATTTATTTGATGAAAATTGACCTTGAAATGGCTGAGATATCCAAAAAAGCGATGCTGATAAAATTGACAGGCCACGCCTTTTATTAGGATCTCTTTGTTTTTCCTTGTTTTTAGATATCTCAATCATTTCAAAACCGATTTTCATTAAACAAACTTTTGATTCCCTTAGAATATGTATGCTTTTTAACATTTCATAGAGTGGTTTCTAAATATCTCGCAAAACGCTACAAGCTGAATCCTCACCCCAACCAATACTGTACAGTCCCTTTAAGCTTTAGTACCTGAAGACAGACAAGACAAAGATAGAGACAGATGGAGGAAAAAAGAGAAGTTGAAGGAGATAAGAAGGAAGATAAGAAAGAGGAGGAAGAGGAGAAAATTCATTAGTAGAAGAATCACAACAAAATTGTATAACATGGCAATGAGAAAGTAATAGAAGCATACAGTAGTAATGGTGTGGAGGAAGCCATCAGAAATTCAATTATTTTTCTCTTGTCTTTAAGCACTTTAAAGCAACATAAGACATGAACAATTGAGATGCATGAGTAAGGTACCCCTATTTTGATTTTGTTTTAGTCCATGGACTACATTTAAAATGGATTTGAATTAAAAAACCAACAACAACCTTTGAGAATTCAGGCCAAAAGGACTACAGTCTGAAAAGTTGATATTGCAATACCCATTCTGTTACTAAATTGCAACATAAAACATGGAAATGGGGTTAACGTTTCTGATTAAGACGTATCAAATATATCAAGGAGGGGGAGGGGAGGGGCTGCCCTTTTAGCACAGTTGCTACAAATATGACAAATGTCTGTTTGGGTGATCCAAATTCAAGAGGTGAAATCGGATGATGCAAGTCGAGGATAAATCACTTAGGCCGTCTTTATTGATGTCAATCCTCACCACTGACCTTGGCCTGTAATCTCTCAGCTTTTCTCCATTTAACGAACTCAAGAAGAAAAGAAGAATCAGAAAATGATCGTGTCCCTAGATGTAAAAACTGTAACCGATCCATCTCAGTTAGGCCCATTAGGCATGCAAGACAATAGGAAGACTCTAAAAGCTGGATTTGTGATGTCTGCATTGTGGAAGACATTTAAAGGGAAATGGCAAATTCAATCTAGATCACCTGCGAAGAAAGTTGGGCTATAGTCTGGAGGACCAGAGGGATGCAACGGGATGATCTACGACATCAGCAAATGAACAACAAATAGAAATAGCGGTCAATTATTGCTAATTTGTGTGGGGTTTGGGGTAAATAAAGGAGGGACACGATACCAGAATGCTGACAGTGGCGTACGAAGACACAAAATGAAGGTTGGTCAGGTTCGACAAAGAGAGTTCAGCAAGAGATTGGGGCTCGTTCACCAACATTCATCCATCTTGTCTTTGGCAAGCTGTCGGAGTGGGCCTCGAGCTTGTCACGTTTGACCGATGCCCGACGCCCGCCGTACACGTCCATTACGGCAAACGGCATTGTCTTCGAAACAGCCTGCTCAATGCATGTTTGTGCAATCAGTACAAATGGTGGCGGGGAGCTATCACGCCTTGGGCAAGGAAATCAAGTCCTCTTTTGACACTTTTTTTCCATTGGAAACTTGACCAAAGTAGTTACAGAAGCCAAATGTATACTCACTGTATTCTAACAAAAGATGCAGGCTAACTTATCCACTGTCACTCTGAAAGAAAATGTAGTTAATAATCTTGTCTGAGAGTTGATACATGTGTATGGCTAAAAGCCACAATTATTCTTACCAGTTTCCTTTTGTAGGTTACTGCAGGATCAAATTGTTTGGTCATCTAAGCACACAACTGGTGTCTTTCCAGGGGGAGGGGGGAAATTGTGTAAAAGCCCCACAAGTTATGATTAAGTCAAGGCTTCACAAAATGTAGCCATCCAAACACAAAGTATTAAAAACAAGGAAAAGTAGAAATTACGCGGTGCGTAACATATGTCCCCGCCGGAAGTAGCATTTTGTAACAAAATGTGCAATATAGGTAAAAAATCAAGGTCAAAGGTCAAAGAAGTCAAAGGTCAAAATTCTGTGTAGAAGTTTTGAAGCCCTCACCTAGTGCCATCACATAAAGCAAATGGAATCGAAATTGGGTTAGAAATGGCGAAGGAGTAGCATTTTGTAGCCAATGTACAATATAGGTCAAAAATCAAGGTCAAAGGTCAAAGAAGACAAAGGTCAAAATTCTGTGTAGAAGTTTTGAAGCCCTCACCTAGTGCTATCACATAAAGCAAACGGAATCGAAATCGGGTTAGAAATGGCGAAGGAGTAGCATTCTGTAGCAAAATGCACAATATAGGTCAAAAATCAAGGTCAAAGGTCAAAGAAGTCAAAGGTCAAAATTCTGTGTAGAAGTTTAGAAGCCCTCAACTAGTGCCATCATATAAAGCAAACGGAATCGAAATCGGGTTAGAAATGGCGAAGGAGTAGCATTTCGTAGCAAAATGTACAATATAGGTCAAAAATCAAGGTCAAAGGTCAAAGAAGTCAAAGGTCAAAATTCTGTGTAGAAGTTTTGAAGCCCTCACCTAGTGCCATCACATAAAGCAAACGGAATCGAAATCGGGTTAGAAATGGCGAAGGAGTAGCATTTTGTAGCAAAATGTACAATATAGGTCAAAAAATCAAGGTCAAAGGTCAAAGAAGTCAAAGGTCAAAATTCTGTGTAGAAGTTTTGAAGCCCTCAACTAGTGCCATCATATAAAGCAAACGGAATCGAAATCGGGTTAGAAATGGCGAAGGAGTAGCATTTTGTAGCAAAATGTACAATACAGGTCAAAAATCAAGGTCAAAGGTCAAAGAAGTCAAAGGTCAAAATTCTGTGTAGAAGTTTTGAAGCCCTCACCTAGTGCCATCACATAAAGCAAACGGAATCGAAATCGGGTTAGAAATGGCGAAGGAGTAGCATTTTGTAGCAAAATGTACAATATAGGTCAAAGGTCAAGGTCAAAGGTCACGACTGAAATTCTGTGTAGAAGTTTCAAAGCTCCCATGTAGTGCTATCATATAAAGCAAACAGAATCAAAATTGGCTCATAAATGACAGAGAAGTAGCAAATTGAAGATTTTGATCACACACGGACGCACACACGGACACACGGACGGACGGACGGACACACGGACGGACGGACGGACGGACGGACGGACGGACGGACGGACACACGGACACACACACGTACGGAGCCCGTTTCATAGTCCCCTGCTCGAACTCGTTCGGCGGGGACAAAAAGTCAACTCTCTTGATCAAACATGTGCTGACTGCATTCCCTTTAAGACTACTCAATATTTAAACTGAATCGAAAAGAAAATTTATTTTTTTCACAGAAAAAAAAAAATACACCTGTCCAGCTATAAGCAAAATACCACATTTTGCAGTCATACATTATACTATTGTTTCTTCTTATTCTCCTCCTCCTCCTCCCCACTGAATTAACCCACAAATATCAATTGCAGAGTTTCTCAAACTAACTCTTACTCATAGTAATAAGGTTTCCTTTCCATCTGATAATCTCAAACATATTTCATCACTCCACAGAAGACTATGTATGTGAACTGATCTTTTTGTGTGGGCTCCTATTACAGCTCTCATCACAGAGATTTCCCACTATCCACAACCTCATGGTCAAAATCTACCCTGCTTCATCAAACCAAGACAAAAGACAGAACTCATGATGATTTTGAGACAATTGATTCACATCTGAATAAAATAAAGAACTGATTACATAAAGAACAATTTGAGAAATACTGATAATGTTCCTTCACCTTTAATAATTATCGTGGTAAAGAATGTTTCAACCATGTTGCAAAACAAAAAGCATGCATCAAGAAAATTGCTACGTTAGTTTTTTTCTTGCCATGACTTGAATGAACAGCATTGCTGAATAGATATTGAAGCTCTGTGCATTGGCAATAGGGATATCACTAATACTGTATACACCATATATTTCGCGAGTCTAAATTTTTGCGAATCGGGAATTCCCAACAATTTTGCGAGTGATTAATTTGCGATCGTGGAGTCCTGTACTGAACGGAGAAGAGTACACGCGTACGTCACATTCACATCGGGATCAGAGTCAATATGTTTTCACGTGTCTTTAATTTTGCAAATAGCACCTGACTCACAAAATTCGCAAAAATAAAAACCTCGCGAAATATTCAGCATATACAGTACTTACGCTTCTTGAAATGTCTGTACACGCAGTTACAGCACACAAGAATTACATGACATTTAGCTGTGCATTAAAGCCAGACTTCATAATGCTTTTCAGCTTGTGAACCATGTCATACATGCAAAAGCATTGTCTACATGAACTTGAAGTTTATGATGGATCGTGTGTGTGTGTCTGTGTGTCTGTGTGCAAGCATGAGAGTGTTGTACATATAAGCATGCCTGGATGAAAAGTACAGATGTTGTAAGGTCAAGTCTGGTGGGAAAAATGCAATATCCCACAGCAAGGAAAAATATTCAAAAATAAAATGTAAAAGGGACTCAAAGTTGTATTAACCTGTGATTGAGCCGCCCCCATTGTTGTGGTTGTATTACTCTGTTGTTACTTACAATTATGTTGCTGAACGGAAACTTGTCCAAATTTGCAAAGAAATGGCAGAAAATGTCGGATTATAAGTCCAGAGGTTTAAGCACTCCTTAGGGTGAGAGATATATATTACACCAAACAATGTGTTTTTACATTGTGCATTGGCGCACTTTTGAACTCTTTGTAACAGGTACTGTTTATATACAAAACACCAACGGCACCTTTGGAAACTAGCTTTGATAAAAATCACCATTTGCAGGCACATGATTGCACGATCATATTTATCAGAAAGAATAACATTTATATAGCTTTTAAATTAAAGGAGTCACTGCAGAAGAAAATGGAGAAACATGCATCTGTACTCTATAGATTTGCTTGGGGAAAAAAACAAACAAAACACAAGTATTTTAAAGCTCAAAACAGAGTACTCACATGCCCAGTCAATGAAATGCAATGTTATCTAGACGTACTATCATTGAGAAAACTGAACATTCTCACCTAATTTGCATAACGCCGGTCACGGGTATAGCATTCATACACACATCCCTAAATGGCAAAAATGATTTCCTTTGATCAAATTAAGAGAACCAAAAAAATGCAAGAAACAGCAAAAATGGTTGTCTTTCCGAGTATTGTGACGAATGAGAAGTACAGGTGATCACACTGTGGCACAGTTTCAGATGGAGACATTTCAAATTCAAGATTGCATGCAGCGGATGAAGCAGAATGATTTAAATGCAAATTCAACTCTGAAATGTGTGGCTGATTTGTTCATATTCTGAGGAATGTGTCAATTTTTCATAGTTTTGTTGAATTCCTCCATCTACTGCAACTCTCTCTTGCAATAATTTCTGCATATGCGGTACAATTTTGAATCTGAATATATCTATTTTTGTCATTTTTTTTCAATTACTTCTCTCTCTCTCTACACTGTAATTTGTAGTTAATTAACCTGATGAGGACAGTTTATTTTGCTACAACACCTGCCCAAGTATACTCAGGACTCGTCCACAACAGGTAAAAAGAGATCAAAGTATTGATATCAAAAGTTTGATGGTAGCATAGACATGCCTGTCCCCACCTATTCAAGACCAACAATTCTTTCAAAGCATTCTCCCCCCTTACACTGCATGGGCAAGACCTGTGAAGCGCCCGAGGCTATGGGGGCCGCCTGCATCCGATGGTTATCAAAGATCGCTAGACAACTTCTCTTTCCCCTCCCCATATCCTTCATGCCGAGATCTAGTGGGAAAAAAAAAAAAAAAAGATATGTCAGCTCTGGGGAGCAATGCCTTGATGATCCCGCTGTATGATGTGCACTCTGTGCTCTGGGTCACTGGGAAAGAATTCGGCAGAGTCTCCTAAACCCCCTTTTTCTCAGCGATTCTTCATTCTTTCTTCAGCTATTTGCGCAGATAATTGTACAATTTCGGGGTTCGGTGCAAGTGCCACGAATGTACCGTCCGCGGGGCCCCCGTGGAACCGGAAGTAGATAATATTTGAACCATTGTTGTGTCACGCATTCTTCAGTTTTGCATGTACATCCATTTTCTTATCCTTCCCACCTGAAAATTGATTTTGACATGTAAACATCTCCCAACAAAATTCAGACAATATGCGGGAAAAGAAACTTTTCATAGCCTGACCTGGTTTGCAATTCATCAGGTCTATCTGTTCATAACAAATGCCACATTTGCCCTGTGTTGTTGCTTCTTTTTCTTTTTTTCTTTTTTTGAGGGGGGGGGGGGTCTGGAAAGAGTATACTGTAAAACAACTTTAAAACAATTAAAATTTTGTGTGCATTTTAATTTCAAAATTTTCATTGAGATTTGCAAAATTAAAATGCACATGAAAGTTCTTGTCTACACTATAATGCATTGGATGCCAGCGGCAATTCACAAAACATACATGTATTATGCTGAGAAAAAGGCCATCTGCTCCAATTCATAAAAATTTCATGCCCGCAATATTTCTTGCTTTAAAATTACAGTAATTTGTTTTATAACATACATGTACTACTTTAGGGGAGAAAATGTAGCTCATTAGGATTGACAAGAGCAGTGCACTGGCTCATTACAGGTACAGGATGTGGCACTGTTGTTTAACAAGTTTCCAATAAGGACTTTATATAAAAACACAGCATGGCAAAATAAAAGTGAAGGAGAGAGAGAGAAAAAAAAAGAAGAAAGAAATCAAAATGTGTGCTGGGGATTTTACACAAGTGTTTCAAATCTTTGCGAAGCATTCGATAAGCCTCCTGGGCTGTCAGCAATGGTGACAAGCTTGCCAGGATCAGGGCGTCAATAAAGAGCAATAAACAATTAATCTGGGATCATAACAAATCTCTGTAAATAAAAAACTACGCCCAAATCCCGCATTAAATGCTCGATAAGGCTACTGGCTCTTTTGGACCGGGAGGAAGATCACCAGTTGCTTTGGTTTAAATTCAACCCATAATTTCAGTCTCAGTGATGTCGGTCATGTCAAGCCAACATTATGAAAACCAACTGGAAGTCAAAACAGTCTAGTGGGGTCTCACCATCTTTGTCTTATTACCCCTCTAAAGTAGGGATGCTTGGATGAAGAAAAAAATATGCCAATTTCCAGCTATTTTCAGCGAATATTTTTAGCTTGTTTTCAGAGCAAGGCTTACCTCCAAAATATGGATCTTCTTCATGAAGTGACCCATAAATGCTATGTCATTCTTCTCTCATCTTCTTTGCCCTTACATATACCTTTCTTCTTTATTAACCCATTGAGAATGAGCTGGTTTTGCTGTAACCCGCATTTCCCATAGACACCTGCCCGAGAATACTCGGGTCTAGTCTTAAACAGGTTAATACCCGAGTACTTTTTCTGAAGCTCTAATTACAAGTATCATCAAAACAAATCATTACATAACATAATGCACTTATAAATTCTACTTGAAACTGATATACTCTTTTCCTCATCCAAAACATATTTATAAAAGACAGAAATGTCTAACTGGAGCCCTTTGAGACAAAACTTGCACTTTGGATCAGTTGCTGCACTCTTTGGGGAATGGTTGTACACAGACTGATACAATTTCATAATTTCAGAAACAATGACATAAGGTACCCTGTCCTATGCTGTGCTTATCCTATGCTACTACAGTATTCTGAGGTTTTCTGACTTGAGTCATATTAAATTGCATTTCTTGTCCTACATGGCCAAATTGATTAGTACAAATGCAGGTATTCACATTTGTACCAAAACTGTTCTGTGGGTCCAAAACTTTACATCATGCAATCAAACCCATATTGCTGAAGTCGGTTTAATCTTTTGATGAAACAAACAAACAAACAAACAAATCTAGAGAAGTTCAATCACAATAACTTTGCTCTACATTAGATTTTCCATTTTATGGAATCATATCTTTTGTTCCAATTGCTGCCATTGGAAATCTTTTCAATTTTTCCAAATTGCTTATCAATTGCCATTTCGATCAAATTTTAGTTCACATCATTTGCCCGTTCCAGGAGGAAAAAATAACAACAAATGCACAACCTAAAGATGCTACTTGTCAAGTTTTATTGAAATCCATCCAGGAGATGAAAATGTAAAAAGTTTACGCACTATGCGCGACATACATGGCATGCCTGACAATGAATAATCGCAATAGGTCAGTTCAGTCATTGGCTCAGGTGAACTATTAAAAAGAGCCACTGCATCCATTATCCCACTTATATTGCACACTCAGTGAAATATTTGTGACCCTGCATCACAAACCAACAAATAAGTCGCCATACATGGATTCTTAGTTAAGAGCAAATTCTGAAAGAGCAGACTTTAAGCTTTGAAATGATGTATAACTGAATTCAAATGGGCTTTCCTAACCTATCCTAATATTAGAAAGAAAGCACACACTCTGGAAAGTGTGAACTGAGAAAAGATGCTCTGAAGTACAGAGTCTATTCAAGTGCTTTTATCTTTTTACCATGCCGTGCTAGCTGTGTGATGAATGGAACAAAAAACAGGATGTTAACCACCAGAGCAACAACAATGTAGGGATTATCAGATTAAGCTGACATTTAGCATGCTTTATTAACACATTCTGTAGATGATTAATGCCAGCTTTCAATGCAGTAGCATCATTCTTTCCAAAGTTATTGGAGTTGCAAGTGAAGAGTATGGACATGGTTTTTGAGAAATGAAAAGAGGACTCCATGAGAAACACCTAATCACACTATTCCACCAAAATGTGTTTGGAAAAAAAAAAAACCTGCTAAAAACAAAATTTCCTGTTCGCTTTATGATCCCAAACTTTAGTATAATGAAAAAGAAGACTTGCTCTTTAAGAAAATATAGAAAACTCAAGATTGGCTGGGTTGACCCATTTCATCTATTTCCAGTTCTAACACAAAATCAGTGCATGCCACTTTTTGTTGGTGTTGTGATGCACGGTCACATTTGTTCTCTCATTTCACCTACCATCAATTTAGCATCTGCATTGTATGCCCGTCTACAAAACGATGAAACTCTAACTACAATATTCACAAGATTTCTAATATAATCGTAAAATGGTGAGTTTAGCTGATTTTCCTTGGTCGGGCTTGGTTTCCAGTGGCTCCGACTGGCAGTTTTCTGCTGTTGACAAATGGCATGGTGTACCCACCACATGAAGCCATTGCAAAATCACTACTAACAGCATCTAAAGGTCTGCATGTGAGCAACACAAAGGACTATACAGGGATGGTATACTTTTGGTCGAGATAGGGCTTCAGGTGTTCAACTCTTTTGTGAGATAATGAGAAACCTCTTTTGAAATAGGAAAGAGCGTACAATTTAAAGTTTATTTGATGACAATTGAATTTGATAAGGTAGAGATATCCAAAAACAAAGTAAAACAAAGTGGCCCTAACAAAAGATAGGTCCTACCTTTTATTGGGACCTCCTTGTCTCTGAATTTCTTGACCATTTCAAAACCAACTTTAATCAAATAAATTTTGAATACGTTTCAGAATTATATGCTCTTTCATATTTCATAAGTGGTTTCTGATCATCTTGCAAACAAGTTAAATCTGAATCACCCATCTCAACCGAAATTATACCATCCCTTTTCATGTTTCATGTGACAGAATCTTGGGCATTTGCAGTATGGCTGAGATCCCTCACACTCCATTACTTTACTTTCAACTTTCCTACCTTACAGAATGATAATGAGAAGACAGCCTGATAAGATACATGTAATACTATGAGACACATGTTCCTAGATTACGAAGGCTTTCACCTTTGAGAAAGAAAAGAAAGATATGAATCCTGGCATGCTTGAACGCTTGTCAAAGCCTTGACTTTGAGCCTGACATGTTTCACCATGGAGTGACACGGTTCAAGGACTTCCAACAAGCTTCATAACCCCCTGCAGCTTGCATCCTCCCCAGCACCGCCGGCTTGATGGACAGTGCCAACAGCCTACCATTCCGCTTGCAACAAACCTGCGCATGGATACTTTCACAGGTGGGGTGTGTGTGTGGATCTCACTTAAACAGCTGCCATCACACCCTAAGCCTCATGCTAGCAAGAGCCAGTGAGCCTCCTCTTCCTATTACCCCTACACCCCTCCTCCCATCCTTGCCTTCTTCCCCCCCCCCCCACTCTCAAAAAGAGGTTTACGAATCCCTCACGTCCCCATGCATTCCTGTCAACATCTTAAGTTACCCCTCTCTCTCACTCTATCCATTCCTCATCAATTTTTCTGTCATTTCCTCTCATCCTAAAGCCACAAGGGGGCAGCGTTTGTGTCACGATGATGGCCCGCCAAGTTGCTCCGTGTTCGCACACAGCAACAAAGTGGAAGATAAAAAGAGAGAAAGAGAGAGAGAGATATAGAGAGAGAGGGAGATATGGAGGAGGGGAGAATCAAAGATCTTTTTAATATTTTCCTGGGATTAACCCTCAAAGAAATCGACCGACCTTTGTCCTCCAAGCGTACTCCCCACTCCTTTGCCAACGTGGCGGCCACACACACCTTTCCAGCAATCAAATCGTCGTCCGATTGTCACATGAGAGGGGGCTTTGCGTGGAATTGGCTTCCTAATTGAGCCAAATTGAAGCCAAGCTCACTCTGTAATAGCAAAAGTCATTGCAGAGGTCCTCTGGAAATGCACGAGCATCACGTCGTCGGCAGAGAGACACTTTCTGGCAGAACTCTTCCCCCCCCCCCCACAACCTCCTCTTCCTCCTCCTCCCAAATAAGATGTACTTGAATTTCTCCCAAAACTTGCCCCCTTGACCCTTCATCGGGTGGAAGCGATCAAACAAACGTGCAAAGGGCTACACTTTCAGATTACGAACACCTCGAAAGGCAGAAACTGCATGCAGGGTTTTCAAATCATAACCAATCAGGTAAGAAATATTTGAAGGTAATGTTACCTTGTATACGGTATGCATACAATGCTTCTTTCAATTGAACTTCTCTCTTTTCGCCATTGTTTTTACTTCTCTTGCCGCGTTGCTCTGGTTCCTTTTTTTTTTCTCTTCGTACAGTGAGTGGCAGAATAAAGTGGATTTGTCTTCAATTTTCCGAAATGATTGTGACATATTTCTATGTCAAGGAACAGGTCATGTTGGGGATCGTGCCCCGTGAATCAAGGCTGCCCTGCTCTCCTCGTGATGGGGTCACAGCGGAGCAGGGGCGAGTCGTCAAGAGTTACCTGTAATCTGCACACGTGGTTCTGGTTAGGCATCGACTCCCCAATTCTCCCTCCCCTCCCTCACCCTTTCCTCCCAACTGTTAACTTGCTGTCTACGGGAACTGGGTGAACCCTGTATTAACACCATGGGAATTACAGAATCTCAGAAGCAATGGGTTAATTCTCTTTCAAGTTTCAAGTTTATTTTATTCCATTCAAGTACATGAGCTTCACTCCCTTTTACTCTGCCGTAACTGAGGATGAAACATATAATCATTTGATAGAAAACGCAAAAAAAAAAATTGATATTTTTCCTAATCGAAAAACATCTTTACACAAGCTGCATGTTACCTTCTTCACTAATATCTGAAGACTCTTCCCAACAATGCTTTGCAAATGAAGCAACAAGATCTACATACAATGTATATAATGTATAATCATGAATGGGGTTTTTTTATGGACACAGAAGTAATGCCCATGTGGTAAGCCCATTAAAAACAAAGGAAAAGAGAAGAAAAAAAAAACCCTCAAAATCTTAACCAAGAAGAAACTCTGTGAACATTCTAACTTTCACTTAATGGGGAAAAATGACTTTCATCTTTGAAATGTTTTGTCTACTTGATTGATTTAGAGACTTCAAGTGTCACAACAATGGAAAAAGGCATCACACACAGATATATGAGTGACTTTAAAGGGAGAAGTCACTCTCCTATAAATTATCCACACAAAAATTGTACACTGGCATGAGAAAAAAAAAGCATACATCCAAGTGAAAATATAAGCACTTAATTTTGTATTTTATTGATATTTGGCATCCTGACTACATACCATATCATTACTTTCTCTTTTTTTTTCCCCACAAGCATGTTCCTTCAAAGGCAGCATGACCCTAAGGTTTTAGTTTTGCTTTAGTTTTGAGTACACCCAGGAATTTAGTCATATTAAAAATGATTAGGTAACAATAATTGGCAAAGAATAGGCCAGCTCAAAATTTTATGAATTTTTTTCCCACACTCTTGACCTGTTGAGGACGAGTCCCAAGTATAATCGAGCAGGTGTCTGGGAAATGCGTGCTGTAGCAAAATCAGTCCGTCCTCAACAGGTTAAAAATGTGGTCAGAACAAAAAAAAAAAAATGTAATCTGAACACTTTAAGTGATAGCCTAAGATTCAACTTTGACATAATACGGTTCTATGCATTAGCAACTTGCTTATCAATTTTATTTGTGTCTCATTGCTGAGTTTAAAGGACAAGTCCACCTTCATATACACAAGAATTGAGAGAATGCAGCAATATTAATAGAACACATCAGTGAAAATTTTAGGAAAATTGGACAATCCGTTCAAAAGTTATGAATTTTTGAAGTATCTGCGCAGTCACTGCTGGATAAGAAGACTACTACAGTGTATGATGTCACGTGCGTACAACGATATAAGGAATATAAAAAGAGAATTTCACAAAACTTTACTTTTTGAATAAAGTGCAAATTTCTTTGACTTGTTAGTGACGTATGTTAAGGGTAATATTATTCCCCCTGCCTTCTAAAAGAGAGAAGTCGAGTGTTCTTTTGTTAGGTGAGAAAAATCGAAATATGTTGAATTTTCTTTATTTTTTCTCTATAACGCTGTACACAAGTGACATCAGATGCTATAGTAGTCTTTTCATCCAGCCATGACTGAGCAGAAACTTCAAAAATTCATAACTTTTGAATGGATTGTCCGATTTTCCTCAAACTTTCACTGATGTGTTCTACTAATATTGCTGCATTCACTCAATCCACATGTCTATGAAGGTGAACTTGTCCTTTAATGGCAGGGAGTTACACGGTTTGCCATGAAGACAGAACTCCCGAACATCATATTGGTATTATTGTAAAGAATGTGTACACCATGCTGTTCGCGGAAAATACTCATTTGTTCCAAAGTTCTGTTATCCTATTGAATGTCACACACACAAAACAGGCAGTTAACAAATACATACGGAAGCCGTCAGAGAAGCAGTGAGGTTCTTAATGTGTTTCATAAAGACAGTATTGGTGTTATTGTAAAGAATGTATACCATGCTATTCCTGGAAACTACAAATGTACTCATTTGTTCCGAAATTGTGTTAAACATTTAGTCAAATGTCACACACACACACACACACACACACACACACAAAACAGGCAAGTAGCAAATAAAAAAGCTGCCAAAGTAGCGGTGAGCTTCTTAGGCACATTTTAGAATGATAGCATTTTTCACACTTCCCTCTATCTCTGTGAGCACATACGCTGTAACATGGTGCATTCAGGCACTACCATTATTCTGTGTAATACTGCATGAATTGTTCATCACACCATTACAAAAAACAAACAAAAAAACTAGAAATGTCGCTTTGGCGACTGGTATGCCTCCGCCATAATGCATGATTTTCCCAATAGGTCTAGATAGTACATGTGGACAATGTGTGATTACATTTTCACAAAATTGGCAAAATATTGAAATGACAAGTTTGTCACAAATGTCTTGAATGTTCACCTTCCTTGACCTAGGTTTAATTGGATGAATAGGAGAGCATGTATCTAGGGATTTAAGGACTTTAACTTGACTTTGACCCATTCATACATTTAGGCATTTAGTAATTTTCAAGGTACAGGTGTGGAGAAAAAGTGCAATTTCTGAATTGAATAGTAAATTGTTACCATTTTCATCTGGCCCTTGACCCTAAAATTCATAAGATAATCACTTTCAGGTAGAACATGCATAATATGTACTAAGTTTCAAGATAACTTGAGCCACTTCGAGATATGGAGGAAAAAGTTAGTTCAGCACTTTCACTTGATCTTTGACCTTTTGACCTTTGAGGCAAAAAAAGAAGAAAAAAAAAACTTTCCAGAGAATTTCTATTAGGTTACACATGCATACACCAAGTGTAAAAAAAATAATAACCCTGCTGGCATTGCATAAATATGAGGGAAATAGTAAAATTTTGAAGTGTTGCACTTGACCTTTGACCCCTGACCTTTGACCCCATGAACCCTACATTCTCTAGATAATCACTTCCAGTCAGTACATGTATATACTATGTTCCATGAAGATACCTTGAACAATTTTCCAAGGCACGGAGAAAAAAAAGAAGTTTTGATATTTTTACTTGACCTTTTGACCTTTGACCTTTGACCTCATGACCCAAACTTTCCCCAGAGAATCTTAATTGGGTAATACATGTATACACTAAGTTTCAAGAAAATATCTTTAGGCATTCAATAGATATGGCGAAAATAGTGAAATTTCATGTATTTGACCCTGACCTTTTGACCTTTGACCTTTGACCTCATGACGCAAACTTTCACCAGAGAATCTTAATTGGGTAATACATGTATACACTAAGTTTCAAGAAAATATCTTCAGGCATTCAATAGATATGGTGGAAAAAGTGAAATTTTATGTATTTGACCTTGACCTTTTGACCTTTGACCTTGAGCATGTGCACCTAAAAGTTGATAGGCACAACTTCACCCCCTAATACACATACATGCCAAGTTTCATTAGGATACCTCAACAGGTTTTGATAGTTACCTTGTCCACAAAATTCATTACGGACGGACGGAAGGACGGACGGACGGACGGACGGACGGAAGGACGGACGGACGGATGGACGGACGGACAACCTGAAAACATAATGCCTCCGGCACCACTTCGTGGCGGAGGCATAAAAACACCAAAATACAATGTTTTGTCCCCACTGTTAACTCTTAAAAGCATAATTTACCATTTGCAGAAGAAACAAAAACCTAGCATTTAGTGCTTTAAAATAGTTCTAAAATGTGAGTTAGGGATAGAAACAACCACTGCAAAAAATTGAATTCATTGAATCGATGTTAAGTATTGTTAAAAACACAAAATGTGAACAATAGTTACATGTATAATAAAAATGTTTCCAGACTAAACCGTTTATAGTTATGGTTTAATGAGAAAAATAGTGATATCCCCTTATATTTTGGGTTTTATAGTGAAATTTTTATATGGTAGGATGTTTTGTGATACAACAGATTTACACATAATGTATGCATCAAATGTGATATCTTGAACATTTTTTAAATCACTGCTCTCAAAGGTAAACAGGACCTTTAACATCAGCACAGAATATCTTCTGTATGCTACAAGGTATACTCTCTGATGAATCAATTGCGCTTATTATATTAATGCCTCTGGCAACACTTCATGGTGGAGGTACATTTGAATAAACAAGAAATTTAGTAGGGAGCAATTTATCTAACCCTCTACTTTCTTTTACAATTATTCCTCCCATTTCAACAGTAAAGAAATTGTGTGTATTCCATTCAAACCAACTTGATTTCTCTCAGCTTTAACAAGCAGGCCACACAGACATAATCCCAAGCACTTCTATTTAATCTTCCATTAATTCCTGTACAAAGATAGCTAATATTTTGTTTGTGCACAAACTCACAGCTAATTTGCCATGACTGATGAACTGTCAACATTGGCAGTATTGTGAATAATGCGCACCGTGCAGTTCTCGGAACTACAGACCCATAAATTGTTCAAACCTTATATCAATTTGAATGTTCCACACAAAAGAAGCAGGTAACAAAAGACATACATATAGATATAAAACACCTGTCAAAATAGCAGTGAGCTTCTATCAAACAAAAACTAAATTTATAATGAGACAGCATTTTTCACACTTGACTCACTGTATGTCAGCTCATAACATGGTGCATTCCGGCGTGGCTGCTGATCTGCGTAAAACTGCATGCATTCTTCATCGAACATGTAGAAAGAACATTTTTCATAACAACCCGTTAAACTATTTTTGAAGATGGCCACCAGTTGTTGTTGTTTTTTTACGGGCTCAACAAGGAAAAAAGTTGATGCATGAATTGAAATATACTGATGCAATCTTTTTTTTCAAAACAAAGAAAAAAAATCAAAATTTGTGAAAAGAGATGGTATTCTTCTTTTTCTTTTTTATACAGTTTTTCCAATGAAAAAGATGAAAAATGGAGGCAGCCTCAAAAAAGGAACGAGCAGGGACGGTGAACAGTTCATTCTTTTTATTTCATTTTTTTTTTTTTTTTTTTTACTCTGCCTGAGAAGGGAAGGCAAGAAAGTAAAACGTGAAAACAGACGGCAAACATCACTGCATAGTTTTCCTGATCTGATTGCTGGAAGAGGAAAAGGGATGGCAGGAAAGGCAGGGTTATCTCAGCACCAAAATAATGGGGAGGAGAGGAACAGGACTCCCTATAAATACTGCATTTGTTGACGTCAAGGGGGTTGGGGTGGGATCCTGACGGGCGCAGAGAGAGGTGAAGACCATATGTCCCAGACACACATGTTCCTTCCTCTTTCTCACAGGTTAAGCAAAATTTTCTTCTCTTTCTCTCTCTCTATTGCTTTTCTTTTTATAAAACTACAATTTGCCATTTCTGGATTAAACCAAATATCAAAAAGACATGGCAATGACACAAAAGGACAGATTTCACTTCTTTTTCTTGAAGCAGGACTATAGAGATAAAAGTGAAAGAAACCGAGGCCCCCATTCACACAGCCACCAAGAGTTGGGATTATTTGGGTTGCAATTTGAATCATGACGAAAAAACCTATTTCTTTTGAAAATGTACATGTGTGAACATAGTAATCGTGACTATTAGTGAGATTCAAATTGTGATCTGTGCATCACTAAAATGTGTGATGTTTCTGAATGGTCACAATTAGGTACGGTGCAAAGTGTGTATGGACGTTGTGCTGAAATCAAGTAATTTTTTTTTTATATATCCCAAGATGCACGGCATGTATTGGGTGCTTCCTGTGTGTTGTTGTGCCCTTCTTCCTATGTATTGTTTTGTAGAGTGTGCATCATCCCAAGTTGCCCACATGGCGTAGTTCCTACATTGCGGGGTCTTGAGCAGTGACCAAACTGAGAGAGTGACTTCCAATGATGGCCCGTACGCTGCCAGAATGAGAAACATCGTGATGATCGTGTGAATTTGTCTGCGGTGAAAGCAATCCCCAAAATGCTCCCCGCGATTTCTTCATCGTTGACACATTCTACGCCTATTATGCACTGGTATACCTGAGCACTGACAGCCGGTTGTCCAATCTTTTCAAAAATGGACCAAATGAACATGAACAGAATCGAATCTCTCGTATTTGTAACGTAGTATAGTAGAATAAACATCAGTAATATAGTATAATAAACATACATAGGTTTGCTCACAGCTAGTTTACACGCAGCAGGTGCATTATAAAGTCATTCAAGAATGATTGGTCGTGGAACATTGTGAGTAGCTAGGTAGCTTACGTACTCTTGGTTGAAGTTTTTGAAGTCGCGCGTCAGGACAGTTGGGTCAAAGCCAGGCACGACTGTACATCAAACGCCAAGAATCACGCATGCGCAGTTTGGCCACCCTGTAATCCATGCAGTTTGGGTTTGATTTTCTTTTTCATAAACCAGCGCAATTTGGATTGCAGTTTTGTTTTTCCTGTACAAGTGCGAACAAGAGTGTAAAAAAGCATTCAAACTTATTTGAACAGCGATTTGAATCATGCTTTTTTGGTGTATGTGAATGGGCCTAGAGAGAGTAAGAGAAAAAAAAAAGAGAGAGGGAAAGGGAGAGACAGAACAGATAACAGCCTCAGAGTTGTTGTTTTCCATTTGCGGTGTGCATCCATTTCCCGATAGTTGCTTGGAGAGGAATGAGCTCCAATTTCCACAAAGGGAACATTCAATCAGTTTCAATCACATATTGCCAGGTTTCACTTTCACAAGTAAAAATACATGTTGTATATTTCAGTTCAATCTCTGGCAGTAAAAGGCACTGCTGGGCTGACTTTCTCTCTCTCTCTCTGTTGTTTATTTCCCCCTGCAGCTATTTCTTTTCACTCTATCTCTGCCTTGAAAACAATCCAAAAAGTGAAGGTCACATAATTGTCTTATGCTTTCTTTAAAGGGGACCTCCGCACGATTTTCAGACTTTTACATTTGAGCAACTACCTCCGCACGATTTTCAGACTTTTACATTTGAGCAACTATAAATTGCCTATACTGGGTACAGAGTTTCAGAATTCATTGTGATGGGGATGAGGAATAAGAATGTTTTCAAAATTCATAACAAATTGCAATGAACAAGAGCTGCGTTCAGACGGAGGCAGTTTTTGTCGGAGTAACTTCGGAGGAAGGGTCGGAGGAAGGTCGGAGGAAAGGTCAGAGTAGCGCCTGTTTGAACAAGGTCGTGGTAACTTCCTCCGGTTGGGGGAACTTACCATGACCTCTTCCTCCGACCAAGAAACTCCTGAGTTTTTTCAGGAGTATCTTGCTACCACGACTAGCCGGTCGGAGTAAATTGCCCGTGCGGACAAGCCCTCGGAGTATTTATGACCTTACGAATATACGACCTACAAATGTAGGTAAAACTTCCGAAGTCAAATGCGAGTAACCGTGCGCATGCAGTACAATTCTATGAAAATTAGTCGATCGAGACAGAGAAGCTAGCGCTCAGAAATTCTCATCAACAAGAATGGAGAAGATAAATGCCGCTGGTAAAAAACAATGGTATGGTTGATGTGTGCGGCGCTACCACTTCCGGAAGTTACACCGACCCTCCACGGTGATCCCCACGAAGGCCGTGGTAAATTGGTTGGAGTTTCTTCCCACGACCGTCGTGTGGACACAGGGTCGTGGTAAGATAAGTATAAATGTGAATTCTGATTGCAGCGCCATAAAACTTTCCTCTGACTAGAAATACGTCTGAACATGGCTATTGATGATGACATGGCAGCCTCACCATTTTAAGAATGCATGAGTTGGAGCTAAAGAAAGCACAACAAAAGAAGAAGGCATGCATAGATTCTACACACTCAGGTGAACTTGTTAAAAGCAAGCAGTATTGTAATGAATTACACGTACACTGCTACATTTCTGAAATATGTGAGCCTCTATGTCATCGCTATTGTCCAGTGTAATTTGTTTTAAGGGTTTTTCAGAGTATTGGCTTCTCTGCTCAAGAACCACAATAAATTCCACAAATCTTTACATGAAGCTGTCAATTTATGTACTACATGATGTGAAATTATGAAAATTGTCTGGACTTCCCATTTAAATGTGGATACCTCTGTGACCCTTGATAGTGGCATACTTTTAAAGGGAGTTTCCATCCTCAGTCCTCTGTTGCTGCAGAAAATTTCTATTTATGTTAATACACATACAGGTATCCCATGCAATTTCAGGGACATTACCTTTAAATATTAATTCGTTAAGAATGAGTCCCAAGTATACTCGGGCAGGCGTCTATGGGAAATGTGTGTTGTAGCAAAATCAGTTCGCCCTCAACGGGTTAAAGAAATAATCTACTCAATTCTAAAAAAGAAAGAGATGCCGTCAACAAACTAACAGCAATTTTGAGATGTTCCAATGAGCCATATCGCTGTGGACACCTTACTGTATGTCTGCACCTGTACATTCTATGTCTGATTTATCCATGAGTTTAATGAAAAGGTGGGTATCAGTCAGTCTGCATGGACGAGCAAGACTTACTGATATCTTGCAACTCAAAGATAACTAGAAATGTCGCTATGGCGATTGGTATTCCTCCGCCATAATGCATGATTCTCCTAATAGGTCTGTAGTACATGTGGACAATGTGTGATTACTTTTTCACAAAATTGGCAAACTATCAAAATGACATATTTGTCACAAATGTGTTGAATGTTCACCTTCCTTGACCTAGGTTTAATTGGATGAATGGGAGAACATGTACTTGGGGACTTTAGGACTTTTACTTGACTTTGACCCTTTCATAAGTTTAAATGCATTGAGCAATTTTCAAGGTATGGAGAAAAAGTGCAATTTCTGTATTGAAATGGTAAATTGTTACCATTTTCATCTGGCCTTTGACTCTTAACCTTTGACCCTAAAATTTATAAGAGAACCACTGTCAGGCAGAACATGCATAAATATGTATTAAGTTTCAAGATAACTTGAGCTACTTGCGAGATATCGAGGAAGAAGTAAAGTTCAGCACTTTCACTTGATCTTTGACCTTTTGACCTTTGACATTTTTGGCAAAAAAAAAAAAAACCTTCCCAGAGAATCTCTGTTGGGTTATACATGCATACACCACGTAAAAAAAATAATAATCCTGCAGGCAGTGCATAAATATGAGGGAAATAGTAACATTTTGAAGTGTTGCCCTTGACCTTTGACCCCTGACCTTTGACCCATGAACCCAAAATTCCCTAGATAATCACTGCCAGTCAGTACATGCATATATAGTATGTTCCATGAAGATACCTTGAACCATTTCCAAGATATGGAGAAAAAAGTAAAATCTTAACATTTCTACTTGACCTTTTGACCTTTCACCTTTGACCTCATGACCAGAGAATCTTAATTGGGTAATATAAGTATACACTAAGCTTCAGGAAAATATCTTCAGGCATTGCATAGATATGGGGGAAATAGTGAAATGTTGAGCATTTGATCTTGACCTGTTGACCTTTGACCTTGAGCATGTGCACCCAAACGTTGATAGGCATAAATTCACCCCTAACACATACATGCCAAGTTTCATGAGGATACCTCAAAAGGTTTTTTAGTTACGCTGTCCACAAAATTCATTACGGACGGAAGGACGGACAACCCGATAACATAATGCCTCCGGCACCACTTCGTGGCGGAGGCATAAAAAGTAAATGTTGAATACACAATAATTACTTAGCACATTTGTACCGATATCTTGGTACTCAAGAAAACATGTACAGCGCAACTTAACCCTTACTGTAGATATAAGTCATCAGCAGGGCTGCAAAAAGGTGATAATTCTAGCCACTATATTGCAATATTGCCTTTGTGGTTCTGAATGGATGACAACTCATAACATACCCAGCTTCTGACAGTAACTCCACAGCTCCACAACTCCAGTTGCCACTGATAGCAGTCACTCATTTTCGCTCATGCTTTTCACAGGCAACTGCCTTTGACCTTTGTCACACTACGAATACATTTTTCGCACATATTATTCACCACTAATTTTTGTGATGTGTAGCTCCACCCTGAGTGCTCAATGTCTTGAATGTTTTTCATATTCTGTTTAAAAAAAAAAAAAAAGAGAGAAGGAAGGAATTGAATAAATAAAGAGGAAGAAATAAATCTCCATGCCACACAGTACCTTGTTGGTAGCCTCTATATGTTGACCATCCGTCAGTAGCAATATCTCGCGTTCAGTCCCTTCAGTCTGTTGCTTAGGTGGACCTATGTGAAACAGATTGTATAAAAAGTTATTGTGAGACAGAGACAGACAGACACACACACACACATACACACACACAAAGCAAGAGAAATAGAGGGTAAGAAAAAGATGGCGACAAAAAGAAAGAAGTTGAAGTTTATTAGCGAATAATATTTAGTTCACTTGACTAAGAATTTAAAATAAGATTGTCTTCACTATCAACTTTTCACAGAAGTTCAAATTGCTGTGTCAATAGACCGGTTTCCTAATGATATGCATAATGACGTCAACCCCACGCGACCCTAGTGATTGTAACCAAGTCGGGCAAGCAAAATAAGCGCGGACGCGCGCGCCACACTGTTTTTGCATTCACGCGTGTATTGTCTACGATCATTACTCGCTGCGGATAATCGACAACTTTTGTTTGCTATAATCTTGCTTTGAGATGGCGTCAGCTTCAAGTTCTAGCCAAAGTTCGAGCAAGCCATGGAAGAATTGGACAGTTAAGGAATCAACTGAGTATATTAGGGATATAGGTGTGAGCACAAGCGGCTACAACAAGGAGAAACTCATCAAACTAGTGCAACTGCCGTAGCCGATTTGGATTTGCCCGTCGATCTCGACCTCTCCCGGGCGGACACCGGCCGGTCACTGCAGGAGCAACCTAACAAGCTCGCTGGGTTTACATCCAACTTCGAGAGTATTCCAGATTTTGGACTTTTTGACGTGTTCAACTACCTGATCATCAATTGGATTGACTATGACTGGAAACGCTAAAGGGATACAAGTCATTTGAGGACTACCGTCTTTTCGCGGATGGGAGTGTTTTCAAGCCTGAAGTTCAATGAGGTTTCGGACACGAGCCCTTTTCGTGTTTTCCTTAAGGTTAGGCCGACCGAACATACATCAACAAACCAACGTACCAGACCTGGGTCGTGATGAATAAGTCAACGGGGGAAAATGTTGCCTACTGCGAATGTCAGGGAGGTTAGGTCTATCATTGTTTTTGTTTTTAATTTTAGGTCTAGGCCTACGTCTAGATCTACTCTAGATCTAGTCTATATAGGGCTAGGCCCCCCAACTGTTATCGTTAATAGAAAAATAGGTCAAAATCGTCATTCTATTTCATGAGGTCTAATCAGTCTGAGTCTAACTTTAAAAAAAAAATCCTTGGAAACATATCGATTATGAGAGATTCGTTGTCTAGTTTAGATTTCACAATCAATCATAATGCTTAAAATCATTGACGTTTGAAGTGATGCGGTCGAGTGTTGTATGTTCCGTAGCAGCAGTGTTTTCCACCCATTTTCAGAACTACTTAAGACAAAATCGAAGCCAAAATTCCATAAAATCGAAACTATAGTCCAAATTGCGTTTGATCACAGCAGAATTTTCCCTCATCTAAGGTTGGGAATTGATTTAGAGCCACACGAAATGTCAGGAGGTAAAATCGAAGTTGATGCATCGCACACATGTACACAACATACACGTAAGTCTACATGTGGGGACGTGTCGGGGACAGCTGCAGCAGCCGACGTTGCAGGTTTGCATCCTTTGTTTGCCCGAGGTTGCGGCCGTGTGCAAAATTAAAGATCTGTGCATACATTAGTAAACCGGCCTATTCTACATGATATAAATTACATCAACAGACTAGTTATCAATCTGATGAATCAATTGCACTTACCATAACATATAACCAAGACTCAAATATTTAGAAAAAAAAAATAACAGCAAGCGGCACTGATCTACCTCTCTACTTTCATTCACAATTGTTCCTCCTCACAGACAACAGTAACCAAATATCTTTCATCCCATTCAAATCAACTTCATTTCTCTATACTATCATGTTTTTTTAATATGCCATATATCTCTGAAGTGCTTCGTTCTTATTTTTCCACTGCTTTTACACTTGTATTCATCCTTTGCTAGTGTACATATTCATTCCGTGGCATAGTACAATGTGACTGAGTGAACTCTAAAAAAATGATGCATGCAAAATGCTCCATGTCAAAGCAGGCCAAGCAGCATTAATGGAGCAATCCTGTGTTTATCATAAAAAAAAAATCTGCTGAAATAATGTTTCCATTAACTGTCAAAACAAACAAATTAACAAGCAAACAAACAAAAGTGAAATTCAATTCATAAGGACTGAGTTGGAAACCTTTCATATTCTGCAAATTAAGGGTATTATTTGTCTAAGTTCTCTCTGACTGCTAAAGATGAATTAAAAAAAAGACAGCATTCTTTTTATGAGAAAGATTCATATCAACAGTTAGACTCGTCATGTGCCTGGGTTATGCATGACATCCAATCAACCTATTTAGAAAAATTGCTCTTCCTCATTTTCTACAGCTAGCTAACAATCAATGGTGCCTATGAAGTGTCAAGGTCTTGTCTTTTGTTTACAGTGGAGCTTGGATAAATAAAAGTTTTGCAACTGACAGGATGGTAAGGCAGAAGATGTAAACGATAGAAACAAAACATAAACATTTAATTTTATTGATGACTGCCTTGTTTCTCACAGATTCAAACTGAACTACACATGAAGTGCAGACTGTTTGGCATTTTAGCAGAAGTTCCGCTGCATGATCAAGAATTTTTCCAGTTTAGCAGATGCGACATGATTGTTTATGTCATAAAAAAATAAACTTAACTACAACAATCATCAAATACCTTAAATATAACAATAATCAAACAGATACAAATGTAGATACCCTCAGCAAAACTAGAAAGTCTTATGGTGAAAGTTTTCTCTTTCAGGATCTCATCAGCTTTCAAACAAGTTTACATCATTAGTGTGACAAATGCATTTCGTGTCGGGCAGCGATGCCGGTGGGGAGTTAATGGATAGGCAAGCTGGGTTGAGAGACGCTTGTGAACAACAAGAAAATATGATGAGCTACTGTAGGCCCTACATCATATAATAGTGCAACCAGGGTGAGAGGGTTGGTTAGACGTTGGTTTTGAGCCAAAACTTCTCTCTCATCACAACATATTTTTCCATCATTTTCCTTATTTCTTGTCACCCCTCAAACTCTTTTTCTTTCCCCAGGGTTGCACGCAGCGAGCCTCTCCTAATTGATGACTTTTTAAAGTACCAGTATTGGTCCTGCAGGACCGTTAGCTGACGTCACATAGCCATGAGCCTGCGTCAAACAAATATGAATTTAATGGTTGCACTGTTGCAACAACAACAACAATGACAACAACAAAACAAACACCTAAAAATAAAATGGCATCACAGAGCGATAGCACAGCAGTGCAGGTTGTCAATACGTATGAGTAGATGGTGCTTGATCAATGAATAGTGCAAGAAGTTATATCCCGAAATGCTGGGTGACTCTGTACAGAGTAGTAATTACTATGGCAGCCACACTTAGTACTGATGTCAAAAGAATCTTCCAAGCAAACTTACCGTGCTATGACAATAACATCTAGCTTTGTATCATGGGATCAACATACAATGCAGTACATGAATGAAGACTGGAACCCCTTCTTACCAAAGCTGGCTTTCCCTGAGAGTACATAGATGAATGCATTCCAGCCCTGAGGAAGAGGTTGAGAAAGGGTGCCTCTCTCATCCAGCTCAACGTCGAGGAAGATTGTTGGAGTATGAGTTTTGATGCAAGACTGAAAGATACAAGGAAAATGATATGAATGACATGTAATAAAGATCTGTTTTTTTTCTTCTGTTTTTTAGCAATGTGTGCCTGTGTGTGAGTGTGTGTGATTATCTCTGACTGAAACACTAGCATTATCTTCACAGAACCACAAAGTTCATATAGTCATGCAAGAAGTGCAAGACGAATACAGTAATGGCGCTTGTTTCTAGCCATATACGAAAAGATGTGGTATAATAGATGCACTTTTAGACACAAGATGGGGAAGAAGGATTAATACAGCACAATTTCATCACTTCTCTAGGATACAATTTGAATTTTGCTCCCATGCTCAGACATACATTGTATCTGGCCATGTCTAGAGTGTTTGTGTAATGTCTTATGTGCAACTCTTGTATTTGCATGAAAGGCTACGCACATACCTGATGGAGAGTAGGGACAATGTTTTCTACACATATAGCAACACTAACACAAACACCAAAACCATAATTTTATAAATCTTTCATCCGTATTGTGTATGTGTTATATCTTATTGTAACATCGTGCAATTCAGACTGCAATGCGATTGAAATAAAACCATTATTGAATTGAATTGAATTGAATTGAAACCAACAAATCATAATGGATACTAGCCATCAATAATACATACTGTTCATTTACTTGCTGACACCACAATTTTTATGTGCATCCCACCATCCTTACACCAGGAAGTAGGAACAGAATGCACTATTGCAAAAACAACAGGCCACACATATTACTGCTTACGCAAACAAAGATCCAATTGTCATCCATTTTGACTTTTGTGTTGAGGCAGTCCCACGCTGAAATTCTCATTGTGCCACCACGCTTGCGCCTTCAATTTGATCAGATTTAGGCACCACAGCTTAAAAAAGGCAGGCACTGCCGTTGACACCACATGAAATGTTCTTCCATGCAATCTTGTTGTAAACTTGTTGTAACGAGCAAATGAAAGTGGATTTCACGCTGCTACCGGCTCTTCAATCTCCACAAGAAGCACAGCATTTCGTTAGTATCCAACTGTCACGGCCAGTGATAGATGTCGTCTTTCATTGAGGGAATAATCAAACATTTATGAACCTCATTACTCAATGTTTTGAGGTTGAACTCAACCCCCTCCCCCAGTTCCGTTGGAAAACCGCCCAGATTGTCTGAGAGATACAACGTACTGAAACCAATGAGAAACTCAAACACATTGCACGAGAGCAACAAAAATTATTTTGCTTATGTCTTACATCTGGGAACTGTCACAGATTTTTGAATTGTTGAAATTCTTCAAATCTCCCTCTCTGTATTGTTGTGAGGACTTATGCAAGGGTCAATGAAATAGAATGAGCACAAGAACTAGTGAAGTATGGTTATGCATTACATACACTTTGATGGCACATATTGTCATCATTATCATTATCACTACATTCGCCATTCAGTTGCAATCACAATCACATACTTTCATGCTTAACAAGGAAAAGTAGAAATTACGCGGTGCGTAATATATGTCCCCGCCGGAAGTAGCATTTTGTAACAAAATGTGCAATATAGGTAAAAAATCAAGGTCAAAGGTCAAAGAAGTCAAAGGTCAAAATTCTGTGTAGAAGTTTTGAAGCCCTCACCTAGTGCCATCACATAAAGCAAATGGAATCGAAATTGGGTTAGAAATGGCGAAGGAGTAGCATTTTGTAGCCAATGTACAATATAGGTCAAAAATCAAGGTCAAAGGTCAAAGAAGACAAAGGTCAAAATTCTGTGTAGAAGTTTTGAAGCCCTCACCTAGTGCCATCACATAAAGCAAATGGAATCGAAATTGGGTTAGAAATGGCGAAGGAGTAGCATTTTGTAGCCAATGTACAATATAGGTCAAAAATCAAGGTCAAAGGTCAAAGAAGACAAAGGTCAAAATTCTGTGTAGAAGTTTTGAAGCCCTCACCTAGTGCTATCACATAAAGCAAACGGAATCGAAATCGGGTTAGAAATGGCGAAGGAGTAGCATTTTGTAGCAAAATGCACAATATAGGTCAAAAATCAAGGTCAAAGGTCAAAGAAGTCAAAGGTCAAAATTCTGTGTAGAAGTTTTGAAGCCCTCAACTAGTGCCATCATATAAAGCAAACGGAATCAAAATCGGGTTAGAAATGGCGAAGGAGTAGCATTTTGTAGCAAAATGTACAATATAGGTCAAAAATCAAGGTCAAAGGTCAAAGAAGTCAAAGGTCAAAATTCTGTGTAGAAGTTTAGAAGCCCTCACCTAGTGCCATCACTTAAAGCAAACGGAATCGAAATCGGGTTAGAAATGGCGAAGGAGTAGCATTTCGTAGCAAAATGTACAATATAGGTCAAAGGTCAAGGTCAAAGGTCACAACTGAAAATCTGTGTACAAGTTTTAAAGCTCCCATGTAGTGCTATCATATAAAGCAAACAGAATCAAAATTGGCTCATAAATGACAGAGAAGTAGCAAATTGAACATTTTGATCACACACGGACGCACACACGCTACGACGCACGGACGCACGGACGGACGGACGCACGGACGGACACACACACGTACGGAGCCCGTTTCATAGTCCCTTGCTCGAACTCGTTCGGCGGGGACAACTAGCATTACTGACTCTGCACAGTCAAAATATAGGTGTATGCCTCCCCATATTCTGTGTAAAACATAGATTTGCAGGCAATACTGCATGGTCACGGAATTTCTACAGCATTATCAACTGGTTGTGAGAGAAATTCTCATACAGTCAGTGCTCATCTAATAATCTGGAATTGTTTCAGCAGGAGCAGTGCAACAAAATTTATTGTAACAACTTTTTACATATTATTTTCACCACTTCATCTGAACCAAAAACCGCTTTATTGGGACATATTTTGGCTGACACACTTCCAATTTCCACCATAAGAATAATAACTAAATCCCCAGAAATAACAACACAGATTTAACAATACTGGGAGGATTATTTTTGAACCAGTCCCAGATATATTCTGCCTGTTGCACAGTCGATAAACATTTGCCATTGGGCAGTAGGACGTAATGCTGGCACTTAGGAAATATTGAGTGCCACCAGCTTCCAGACCTCTCCTGTGATTTAAGAAAAAATGTTTGATTTATCTCATTTGATGCATATGTATAGGTCAGTTGTATCACAAAACATCCTACCATGTAAACATTTTGCAATGAAACCTAAAATACAAGGAGATATCACTATTTTTCTCATTAAACCATTACTGTACATGGTTTTGGTCTAGAAACACTCTTATTAGAACTATTGTTCACATTTTGAATATTTAGCAATACTTGACATTGATTATCCTGATTAAGATTTATATTACATTGGTTGTTTCTATCCCTAACTCACATCAAAGAACTACATGTATTTTGAAGGACTAAAGCTGGGTTTTTGTTTCATCTGCAAATGGTAAAAAATGCCTTAAAGTCAGGGCCACTGTATCAAACAAGCAGCTCCACACTTTGATTAAAGAAACAACAAACAAGCAAACACTTTGTGATAATATGGTGTGGAGGCACCAGTCCTACTTCAGAATTGTAACAACCTCAATACAATGTACCTTCAAATCTGAACTGAAGACTTATCTTTTCCAGCAACTTTGTGAATGATGTGTGATACATTACGGGAGCTGGGCACCTTTGAATGTTTCTACAGATAAATGGTGCTATAGAAATGCTGTTTCATCATCATCGTCACTTTTCAGCAAACTGCTGTTCTCTGAGCATTATTGCACAGGCAGACGAAATTGGCCAAATACATGCAAGTACAGTGCTTAAAGGGACTGTACAGTACTGGTTGAGGTAGGGATTCATGTTTTGAACATTCCTATGTGAGATAATGAAAAGCCTCTTATGAAATATGAAAGAGCATGTAATTTTAAGAAGGATTCAATGTTTATTTGATGAAAATTGGTTCTCAAATGATTGAGATATCAAAAATAGTGCTAATAATAAAAGGTGACATGCCACAACTTTATTAGGATCTCTTTGTTTCACCTTGTTTTTTGAAATCTCAGCCATTTCAAAACCGATTTTCATCGAATAAACTTTTGATACCCCTTAGAACTGCATGCTCTTTGACATCTCATAGAGTGGTTTCTGAATATCTCGCAAAACGTTAAAAGCTAAATCTTCACCTCGACCAGAACTGTACACACCCTTTAAAAGTGCACCATGGACCATTTTATGAGGAGATTGCCATATAAGCTAAATCCATGCATATCATTCTGTTTCAAGCCAGTGTATGGTTTAGGAACATGCATAGATGCATATTGTCATGTCCTGTGTGGCAGAATGAGAATGCAGTCATTCACAATTTACTTAATGAGTGTAGTATACCTGCATCATGCTCTTTGTACTCAGTAATAACACATAAAATATTTTCATATTTTTTTGGCGGATCTCCCCCTCGTTCAAAATCTGGTTTTTCTGCTTGATGGACATATTTCTTTCTTTTCTTGTTTTTTCTTCACACAAAAAGTCACAGAAGTTATTGTTAGGAATCCTCTTAAACACTTGATCCTGAGTGACTTGCACACACAAACTCTAATTCAAAATGAACATCCATTGTTCAAACTTAGAACAAAAGCGCAGACAGAGTAAGCTTTATTTATTCCATGAGTTGGACAAAATAAGGCAGACTAATTTATTCCCAGCCAGGCGAAGAGAAGATTAGCTCCTGCTATTCATAACGTAAGTTTAACCTAAAAAAAAATACACACATACACACACACACACACACACACACACACTCGTTCACACAAATCTTCAACTGTTATGAAGGTTTTCCCACCTACAAACTTCTGATGACAACAAGGCAAAGATTAATCATGCCTTGGAGACCCGATTTCAGTAAGTACACACACACACAAAAAAAGAATTTGGTCAACAAGACGGGGAGGGGGAGGTGGGCGCAAGACGGCTCATTACCAGTAAAGCTTGTCGGCACTTCAGGCGCAGGAATAAATGTGCAATATTAAACATTGCACCTTTGACACCATTTGGCTAAGGATCACTTTTGTGCATGGCTTGTAGCAATTATTGTGCTTTGATAGTTTTCATTCAAAGAATTCAAAGAGAGGAGTCTGTTGTGATTGTGCATGAGAAGAACAGATTTACTTTTTGCTCCCCAAAAAGGAGATTTAAAGAATCTTTGTTAGTTGAACTGTGTCTACTTAGCCTTACTGAGTCTGTTCATTCAAAAGTCTTTAAGGCATTTTAGCTTAAAATGGCACCGATTTCTCCAGACTGCATATTAAGAAAAAGCATGCGTATGGAACAGAATACAAAATGAATTTAGTTTAAACAGATTTGGTGAGATTAATGTCTGTCTCATTTCAATTCAGCAGCCTTAGTAAGAAGGAAAATGTTAAAATGTGACCATAAAAGATACATACACATGACATGATTTGTTTATATGGCAGCATTCTTTGCATGGACTCTGTAATGAGTTGCGACAGAAATCTATTTTGGCTTCATATCTTACAAAGATAGCCCACTTCATTCTCTGATATGTCTACGACTTGTCTTCGTAAAACGACTGGACGACAGCTAAAGCCCAGCTAAAGCCACATATATGCAGAATTCCCCAACAGTTGTCACGGTGACAAACAAACAAACAAATTACACATTTCAGAGCTCATACAAAATCTGCATTTTTGTACATGAAGTCTTCAAAATGGCCAATGGTGAATTTGCAGAGGAGTCTCGTTATATGAAAGATTTCCACTTGCTTCTTCTTACATATAATGTAAACAAGAAATTTTCAATATGCAGGCAATATTCTATTTCTGAGAAAAGCAAAAACCAAATCATACTCAAACAATCAAATTGCCGAAACAGCACATTCCATCCTAGTAAACAAATAAAGAACTTGCATTTCACAGAACTGTGATCATTGGAGAGAAATTTCTTTCCATAGTTAAACTTCTTTAAGTCGGACTTTATTTAGTTTCATAACACATTGAGTAATCAACCTGGGGTCAATGAAAAAATTGCCAGTCGGATTTTCCAAATGAGTTAACACAGCGATAATGATCTCCAATTCCTTTCTGGAGCATTATTTTGCAAGGTTAAACCCTAAACAATATAATGTTTGCACAAGTTTTAAATAATGTTTGTACAAGTTTTCTTTTTCTCTCAGAAACACACACACACACACACACACACACACACATACAGCATATATGCACAGACAAACACATAAACACCCACTCCTTTCGAGAGATGCAGCAAGTTCAAAGATTACCAATTTCTATACATGAGTACATATACATCTGTATGTAGTCAGCAAACTCAAGTACCAATTTAGCATCAGGATTACAGTCCCACCCTATGAAGTACATGTAGCCAAGAGAACTGACCAACCATCACTTTCTGCATGCAATCCCATGCTGGGCATGGCAGACATTTGCCTGCCGTGAGGAAAATGGACTCATCATCCCCGCCCCACACAATTTCTCGACAAAATTACGTGGAAATTCTTCACAAACATTCCTTTAAAAGAATCATATCTGTAGTATTTGTGACCTCAGGTGCAAGCACACTGAGCAATCTTTCACATTTGTTTGGTAAACTCTTGACAAATGTCAGAAGGCAGCGTGTGATGTCATAGAAAAGTGATGTCATATTCAATGTTAGAAACACAATACTCTGTTTTTGTTTGTTTTTTTTTTTGCAGCTGCAATAGAGGATATGATACTCTGCATTTTTTAGTTTTTGAAGGAGGCATCAGGTTACTTATATTACAGAAATACATATAAACCATGCTGTATATATATATATATATATATATTTATATATATATATATATATATATATATATATATATATATATATATATATATTTATATATATATATATATATATATATATATATATATATATATATGGGCCGTGATGTGAGAAAAGGGCCCTTACGGCATCAAATACCGAAAATGAGTTTTCACCTCCACATTGTAGAAGGAACTCTGACGTATTTAGATATGCAAACCTTTTTCTGAAATTCCACTCCTCAATGACCCCATTATGACATTCAAAAAAGCATGTTTTGTCTAAATCCTGATTCCAGGTGATCTTCACAAATAATTATAAAAAGAAATAATAATAATAATAATAATAATAATAATAATAATAATAATAATAATAATAATAATAATGATGATAATAATAATAACTATGATAATAAGAATGATTTTCAGCTTTATACAACTGTTAACATAACATTGTTTAGGGTGATCTGGACTGAGTTAGAAAGAGCTCTGAAAACTTAATATAGCTCATGTAAAATTAAAAGCAATTAATGTTACATTGTAGTTTAACTTTCAGCAAATAGAAAAGTCCACCTCCCACTTACAACCTTCATACCACTATCCAATGACTCATTTTGTAAATAAATGAAAAGGGGCAAGTAATCTTACAGTGACACAACATGCATACCAAGTAACATGCCATACTAAGTGTTAAATTTGCACATATGCAAAGACTACGAAATCCCATTTACAATTAATCCAATGAGAGCTAGTTTTTGTTTTGCTTCATCTTTGCAAATTATATGCAACCACACCAACATTTATTGTTCTATTTTTTTAGTCATATGTGAGATGGGCGGATGAAGGAATAAAAGAAAAAAAAAATGAAATATGTGAATGGTGGTGGCAAAGAAGGATAGTTGGCTCATCTTAACAAGATGCGGAAATGGCGGGGGCCCGGTATTTGACCGCCTCTCCCCACTCTCATGACCCCTCACCTCCGGGTCACGACCTCACCCCGATGGCACTTCCAGTTTGTGTCTGCGGAGACAGGGGGGATTACGCCCTTCCCTTCCCCCTGATCCGAAGCACGCATTACTCCGGCATCAGATCCCATTTGTTTAAATGGAAACACGCACTGCTCGGAGAATAATAAGAGGAGCCATTCTGAACGATTTGAGAACCCAATTTGGGAGCCCCTTCCACGTGAGATTTATGCACTTAAACCATTCATTCATCAAACATAAGTGCATGTGGCAATGATTTCCCTACCCGACTGCCCTTACAAAACAAGTTAATGTGTTCAATTCCACTTCAGAAGGAAAAGAGAAGATATCAGTAATCCCAAATATGGACACACACTTAGTTTCTAGGAAGCATATTTGAATTTCAATAGTAAAATGCAATTCCTTTGCAAAAGAAAATCTATAAAAAAAAACCCAAACATTCCAAAGTTTTACTTAAAAATTAACTTAGGTTTAGATTTTTCTATTCCTGTTAATAGTTTTAATAACCAATTTAAATTCATGGTCTGACTATATAACAAAAAAAATTATCAACTCACTATGAATCATTCTTAATTTCTCTGATCATGGTTAATGACTACATATGTACCATCATAGTCATTTTGGCATTGATGATTCACATCTCATGTTCATCAGTGACAAATGGGACTGAACTACAGAGTAGAGAAAAAAGTGGTTTTAAGTCCAACACACACTTAATCTGATGACATTTTGGGAAGATTAGTATGTAACGTACTGATCAAGTGTACCAAATACAACATTGGTTTTGTGTGGTAACTTTTGTATAGTACGAATTGTGTGGTCACCGCATTTCAAAAATCATAATTTGTGTGCTTTTTGAAGAACTGTGGTCTACTTTTGTGGCAAGGCTGATATCAATTTTGATATTTTGTGCAAGCTTTCTATGGATCAATGCAAGTATTAAGTCTTCCCACTCTATTTTCTATCTTCATTTTTTCCCTCTTTGCCTATTGTTTATAAAGGAAAAAAAATAAATGGAAAACAAATTGATGCTATTGGACACTAGAAGTCTACAATCATTTTAATCAATGGATAGGTTCATGAACACTTCACGGAGTTCATCTGAGGTCAGCAACAAGGCAGACTGCCCTCTATTGACGAGTCTGACCCCCTGACGTTGTCTACCAGGTGTTAGTTGTTGAGCATAGCAAATCCTCCACAGTGACTCCTAAACCGTCCCCACCCCCAACCCCCCCCCCCCTTTCTATCTCAAGTACAATATTTTGACACTAGTATCCCTAACCTGCAGGGCCAGAGTCACAGAATTAAAAAGTCCCCTGGGCTCCGCCGTCAAATTGGTAGATTATGAATAAAAGATTCAAATTCCACCTTTCCCTCTCCCTCCTCGGTGTTATTTTCTTGTTTGCAAAGTGGAGACGGGATTTCAGAACACCACAAGTCTTGGGTGGTACCACATCAATTACTTGCAATTTCTCGTGTGCCAAAGCTCCCTCCTCAAGACATGGAATGGTTTCTATCAAAGTCTGAATGGTAAAAGGGAAAGGAAGTGCTTCAAACACATGGATATATGCCCTAATCCAGTTGACATCTCACGTGGGTGATAGTGATAGCGACTGAAATGCCACTTTCCCGCTCTCATGCCAGGCACAGATTTTATTGAATTTTTAACAAAATCAAGGGGAATGTGGGGGGGGGGGGTGGGTAGGGGGAAGCAGTCTGCAAACTTTGAGGAAATGAAAGAAATATGTGAATCACGACATAAGTATTCCAAAAGTCGAGTCACTTTCTGTTCACTAAAAATTTATTTAACTTGTAGGCAACTTTAAAACCATCAAGTCCATCTATCTGTTATATTCATATACTGAGCATTTAATATACACTTTCATGACAGAGATTATCAAGAATTCAATAAACAAGAGTATTTGTTGCCCCTCCCTATCAAAGTTTCCTTTTCTATCTTCTTCTTTTTTTCAAAAGCAATGAGAAAATACCGGTAGATGAACAACATTCCAACAACACAATACTTGGGGTATGAGTTTTCTTCAATTTGTCTCCCTCTGTACAAATGAAATTTGTAAAATTGCAACTGCTGATCTACATTTTAACAAGCATGCACTGAAAACCTTCTATGGGTAGGTATCCATAACAACCTGCATGTACCCATTCACGTGCAAAGGGGGTGTGGTTTACAATCCATGCACGTGATTGGCAAGCAATGTGTCATTCTGTTTGGACTATTGCGCATGCATGTTGGGTGTATCGAAGGAATGTGACTGCGGGAATGTTCTAATTGAAGGGTTGTCGGGGTAATGTCAGGGTAATGTCAGGATAATTTTAACCCTATAGCTGGCTAGGTTAGAATTTGGCAAAAATTTCAATGACAACGTATGAGCAACATTTCATGGCGACCGTTTTTAACAGGCAGGGTAAAAAGAAAGATAACTCGGACGGTACCCAGACATTGTCGTGGTAACTCTAGTTTGAAAGGCTTGGTTAAAATGGGGTTTAAGATGGAGTGGCATTGCACTGTAAGTATGAGAACACATTCGTCACCACAAATGCAAGCATGTGTGCATGCTTCTATTAGACAGTACGTGCTTATACTGTCTAATGCGTCAACATCCAGACATTTGACAAAACTAGGAATGAGATTAGATGACAATGAAGAATCAGAAGGAATGTATGGACGTAGGGGCCAACGGCAAGGGTGCATTAAAATTTCTAGTTGCATAGGGCCCCATTTTCCTCCACGCACAACTTCCCTGTGTCTACAAATTTGTCACCAGAGTGCACATTTGATGATAGAAGTGTCATTCTTATGACATATTGTCAAATGGTATTCAAATATTTGGCAGTCACGTAAAAAATAAAAAAATAAAAGAATTTAACAAAATGGCTGCCTCCATTGTAACAGGACTTTGGCTCTTTACATCCAAGCATGATCAAAGGACACTATTTTAGGTCCGCAATATGTACCCTTCTGATGTATGGCTATGAATGTGTTACATCTCTAGCACAGCTTTTAAATAGGAATTCATTTGAAAGGCACATTTTAATGTGATCTACTGTATATTTAGTCTCATTAACAACAACTTAGAATTGATATAGTTAAAGATGTCAAATTGAAATTGCAATCTATAGGGCATAACAGTTTTATTCTCATTCTGTACTTCTTTTGTTGTTGTTTTTTCTATCTTTCTCTGTTCCCTCTCTGTTTCTCCTTTTCTTTCTCAAGAGAGGGCAAATGCAGAAAAGTATTCAAACATGTACTCATTCATAACAACTGGTAAATAAGATTTAGAAGAAAAGGTGACTAGCAAATACTCATGGTTCCACACATATGCAAACACAGTGCATGATCTTGTAGCTCCAAGTAGCTCTTGAGTGGAAGGAGAGAAATTACTTATTGATGGAAAGTCTTGAAGCAAAGGAATGAATAAGAAATAAAGGGATAAAACAAATAAATGCATAAAATATAGAATAAGAAATTTTATTTGGAAATTATTTAAATGAAGTAACAGATTTATTCAAAAACTGTATAAAACAGACAAGTTGGCAAATGAACCACCAGACATACAGACAATGGACAGATGGGTAGAAAAGGACGGATACAGATATCTATTGATATAAAGATATCATTGAAGAAAAAAAAAAAGATCAAAAGGTATAACTAGAAAAGCACTCTGAGAGCGCAGCCCTCCGCCAAGCAGCAAATTTCCACCGTGATCTTGCTCTTCCATAGAGATCAGTGATTTCCACCCACTGAAAAATCACCCGATTTCCCAATATAGAAGCCTTTGTTACGTCATAAATCCTCAGAAACTAGAGCACGCACTTTAATGCGCACATGAAAACCTCAAAAATGCGCAGCTTGAACTCCCAAGTTCATTGACCATACCTGGCAAAATTCCAAAAATCCTTCATAAAATCCATAAAAATTTCCTGATCACTACCAAAATTTAATCATTTGTTACTTGTGTCATTCTCAACCCTTCCTCCCAGTTTCATCCAAATCCGTGCACAACTTTTTGAGTTATTTTGCACAAAGGACAAACTAACTAACAAACAAATCAACGGTAATGAAAACATAACCTCCTCCCTTGGCAAAGGTAATTATTCCTATAAAAGTCAGAAAGACAAAGAAAAATGAAAAGAAATAACTGTAGTAGAGGGATGAAAAACAAGTGACAGACAAGTGTAGCTTGACACATGAAAAGGAGGGAGTTTAAATAGAAAGAAAATTGGACTTAGACTTCACTTTTTCTGCATTTTGTACTACACTAATAAAAGGTAAATTGCTTGAATCAGGCTGGATTTCTCATAGCATGGCTGAAATCCCAGTAACTTCAGTACATTTTCAGGATACCTCAAATGTTGAGAAACACAGGCATGGTCAGGATCTAGGACAGACATCTATTTTCATCGTGGGGTGTAGATAGCGATCTTTCTCTTCTTGGAAGACATATGATTCTCATCTTTTGCAATAAATCTGAGGAGAGTCTCCTGAGACTCACGGCAATTGCGTTCTTGGCTCAACGTGTATTTGAGCTTGGAGTGCATTCAAGAGGAAAAATCATCAGAGTATGGCATTAGCATATGTTTCATGGATAGACAGCCTTGGGTAATCTTGGAGATTTATTGTATTTATACTGTGTTAAATAGTTTGTATCTTCAACTGTTTAGTAGTACCTGTTATACAGCATTCTTCCAAGTATACTGTCATGTAAAAAAACTGTAAATTGTGACAAATGATTTGAAGTTAAAGGGATGGTACAGTTTTGGTTTTGACGGGGCTGCAGGTTTCCAACTTTTTTTTCCTCTTTTTTTGCATATGTGTTGGTGAAATAATGAGAAATCTCTTGTTTTTGGATATTTCAGTCATTTCAAAACCAATTTTCATCAGATAAAATCTTTCAATTCTCCTTAGAATTGTATGCTCTTTAATATTTCATAGAGTGGTTTCTAATTATCTCACAAAACGTTAAAAGCTGAATCCTCACCTCAACCAATACTATACTATACCACCCCTTTAAGCTAACCATATTAAGTCAGGTGAAATGTGAAAATCAGATGAGCTTGTAGTGATAGTATCTTAGCTTGATCACCACATCTAACTTATCTATTAGACACTCAAAGCACTGAACATATTATCATGAAGATCATCCAAAGGCAATACAAGACGGTCAAAACACACATTTCTCTTGCCTCTCAAAGGTTACCATTATCCTTTAAAGGGATCGTACAGTTTTGGTTGAGACCTAAATTTGGGTTCATAACATTTTTGATGAGATAATGAGAAACCTCTTATAAAATATGAAAGAGTATGTCATTCCGACAGGGATTCAATGTTTATTTGATAAAAATTGGTTTTGAAATGTCTGAGATATCCAAAACAGAGCAATACTTATAAAAGGTAACACCCACCTTTTTATTAGGGTCACTTTGTTCTACTTTGTTTTTGGATGTCTCAGCCATTCCAAGACTGATTTTCATCTCATAACCCTAGAATTCCTCTTAGAATGATGTGCTCTGTATCATTTCATAAGTGGTTTCTTGGTATCTTGCAAAAAGTTAAAAGCCCAATCCTCATTGTCACCAATACTATACCATCCCTTTAAAGTTCAATTGGTTCTTTCAACAGTAGCACTTGCAGCACAATTGACAACATTGAAATCGTACAAGAGTCAACCACAGATGCTTGCCAGAACATTTTTATAGTCAGTAATCCTCACTGGGTTCAGATCTGAAAGATTGTGTCAACACTTGTGGTCAGAATCGTTCTGGACTTTTGACAAACTCCCTCCTTACACTCAGTGGCCAAACATTTATGTAGGGAAAAAAAAAATGCTTTGCACTGAAATTAAAGAAAAGAAAAACAACAAGAATCATTTTTTTTCCTTAATAAATTTCTACAGATGTGTTTCAGACATGCCAAAATCAGAGAGTTGCCAAATGTGAGATATTGTGGCACGTCAGTACCACCCATGGGTGCAGGGGAAGGGTGTTTCCTTTTCTCATGGTTAGGAACTTTACCATTTTTGAGCTGTAAATTGTGGTGCATACTGATATTTCAGCTTATTCTGGCAAAAAAAAAATATACATACATACATAAATACTACATTCATACAAATTATACATATAATGTATTGTCTCAAACTGTGACTTTTTTGGTGGTTGGAAATCCATTTTTTCTTTTGTTCTGCATTTGTGTGTGTTGAAGCGTGACAAAAAGCTTGTCACGAGCAGACACCTGAGGTGCGAATCTAACACAATTTATAACACATTATCGATTCTCACATGCTTAACATGTGAGACTTGGAAGGTCTGATGTTTGATGAAACACAGATAAGGATTATGCTCCTTGACAAAATACCTCATTTCATCAGAGCACAGCCCATATTTCCTTAGTTATGGTAGTCATAAGTTCAGTAGAGTTCACAGGAAAAAAAAACCCAACAACAACGTATCTTTCACATCATCTTCACATTTGCATAATAATCATTTCTACTGAAAGAAAGCAAAACAAATATAGCTTCAAATAAACTGAGTACCATAATATTCACCAACTTTCAACTGAACATACAGACTAAGACTTGCATATCAAAGTTATGACATAACTTGCTTTGTCTATTCTGGCCAAAGGCATTACACTGTCTGCTTGATATAAATATTCTCCTTGGGAGGGAAATTATCTCTTCTCCATACCACAGGAGGGCAATATTTATATTGCACAACCAAACTGAGGAATGTAACCATCTGTCAAAGATACACGATTCAACCTCTAGATAGACCCCCAATAGTCTTCCAGCTGAAAGTGACTGACAAGCCAGTTACAGTAGGCATGATCTCAGCACTAGAGGGCAGTATGCCACTAATTCTATGGACACACACTGGAGCAATTGAAGTGCATCAAATTAAGCAATGCATCTTTTCTCTCACAACCAATTCTGCAGGAGTATATCATACAGTCTTACTCTTTAGCTTGAATTTTCAGGGGCCTTGTGGTAAGGCTAATTACATGTACCTTTTTTACATAATCATTCACTGAAATTAATGACTAATAACAAACAAACAAATGCAGCAAAACAAAGCCACACCTTTTCCTTGATCTTTGTATCATCCCTAGCAAGCATGGATTCCATCTGGTCTTTCTTTGCCCAAATAAGTTTACAGCTTGTATTCAACCATCTTGACTCTATTCACTTGTCTTTCATATTAACATCAATTTCTACACTAATAGCAGTTCACAGTACAATTTGGTATTTTCATTGTACAGGACCACTGTGCACCTTTATATTGTATGTACACACAAGGAAGAAGAATATTAATGACAGCAATGATAAACATGATAGCAGTGATGCTAACACTACTACTAAACTACTATTACTACTACTACTACTACTACTACTACTACTACTACTACTACTACTACTACTACTACTGTTACTACTACTACTACTACTACTACTACTATTACTACTACTACTACTACTACTACTACTACTACTACTGTTACTACTACTACTACTACTGTTACTACTACTACTACTGTTACTACTAATACTATTAATAAAAACTTTTCAAAGCATTCATACAGTCCACAGCTGAATTATATAAGTGGCAACAAAATTTAACTCTGCACAGGGGATGGTAAGTTGGAAGATCAGTTTCCGAACACATGGCTACATGATATCCTAAAAGCATTTTTTTTTTTTTTTTTTTTTTTTTTTTTGCTTAAAAAGTCAATCAGTCTTTTTCTTTATTTTCTTCAAGAAATAAAAATATGACTTTCTGGAACAGACAACCCTACCTACTTTTCTAATAATAGCTAATGCCAAAACTATTCAACACAAGGAGAGTGGACAAATGTAATCATAAAAACTTGTCCCTCTGTACTTGTCGATATAAATACTCTGTCCATACAGTCCTTTGCAACAAATATAAAAACATGTATTTTCAGAACTAGGAACAAGAGATGGCGCTATTCATATATTGTGTTCAGGACTCTTGCTAAGCCCATGCAGTGGAGAACACCCTTTTTCTTTTTCTTCTTTTTTTCTTTTTTTTTTTAGCGTGTTACTGCTGTTTCTTAACCATTTGAGCATTAAAGGGATCGTATAGTTTTGGTTGAGACTTAACTTTAGGTTTCAAACACTTTTTTGGTGAGATAATGAGGAACCTCTTACAAAATATGAAAGAGCATGTAATTCAAAGAGGAATTCAGCATTCATTTGATGAAAATTGGTTTTGAAATGGCTGAAATATCCAAAACAAAGCAATCCCATAAAAGGTGGGACCCACCTTTTATTACGATCACTTTATTTTGCTCTGTTTTTGGATGTCTCAGCCATTCCAAATCTGATTTTCACTAAATAAACTTTGAATTCCTCTTTGTAATAGAATGGTAAAGTAGTAGAATGGTCAAAGTTCCCTTGGATGCCGGATACAAGTATTTGACCAAGACTTAACACTATTTTTTCCCCTTTGTGTCATTACAATCTTTAAATATAACCTTTTGGTGGCCCAAGATAGAAATGAACACAAAAATCCATTAAATCTTAGTTGTCAAATTGGGCCATCAAAAGATAACCTACATGTACAGGGTGTATTTGGAAGTTTGGTGGCCCGACATCAACTTTTAGTGGCCGCGGGCCACACAGTCAGATCACCCTTACGGTCAAGCCCTGGTAGCATATTGATGACAGGCTCACTAGTAGACTCCTGGCTACATTAAGATGACATCAGCAATGTACATTGGTGGTTGAGGCAGTCTATTACATCATCAAGCAGAATGCTCACTCATTTCAAGCATTGTGTGATGGGGTGGTCGGTCTTATCCAGGGCCCCGTTTCATAAAACTTGTTATCAGTGACAAGTTGTTATAGTTGTGAAAAGCTACTGAAATCCTTGCATCTGATTGGCTGAGAGCAAATTTGTCATAGAAATGTGGCAGTTGTCACTGATAACAAGTTTTATGAAATGGGCCCCTGATTTATTTTCACCTCTTTCAAAAAAGAAAAGAAGAAAGAAAACTCTCCCCATATCTCATTCAAAACCATTGACAGCTTGGACAAAGTCCATTACCATCACAAAGTTGGATCATGAGCCAAGTGAATGCATCACCTCCATTACATGATGGCAGTGAGAGTTGTACCCCACTGAAACAGTAGATATGGGTTGCAATATCAAAAATATGATGACATTCACCTGAGGAGCAATTCCACATCATGTTCAAGTTAGTTTTCATTTGTATGCAGAGTGAAAACAAGCAATCAGAATGATAGAGTAGAAGTTCTATCAAACTCAGACATAAAATAAACAAGATACCCAGGGGGCTCACGCTCATCTGTGTATCACAAGTTTACCTTTCATGCAGCAACTAATCTGAATGCTAACATGGCATATCACTTACAATTTGAGAGAAGAAGATTTCAAAGAGTCCTAAATTTGGGGGATTTGTCTGTCCCCCTCCCACTTGTCCACTTTGGGCATTGCACTCCTGTTTCTCCCCCCCCCCCCCCAAAAAAAAAAAAAAAAAAAAAAAAAAAAGAGATCCTATACCCAATGGGATGTTACCTGCCAAGTTTGGTGAAAATCCATCATAGGATTTTCAAGAAGAAGATTAAAATAGACAATCTAGGTTCCCATTTGGGGCACCCTGGATCTACCATGAACAAACTTAAATCAATGTACTAAACTCATAGTATCAACTTAGCTCTTTTACTTCTGTTTCTAGAGAAGATGATTGTTAAACATTCTTTGTTTTTGATTTTTGGTTTTTGGTTTTTGGTTTGGTTCTATTAAAGATTCCTTAATTTGGGGAGATTTGTCCCCCCCCCCCCCCCCCCGCCTCCTTTTTGTGCTGGGTCTTTCATTTGAGGTGTCACTGCTGTAAGGGGTTGATTTCTCATGATGGGATTAATGGATGCTGGTTGCAGACAGGCTGGAATTATTTGTCACATCAGTGACTCACTAATAATTTCTGAAAGCCTTGGCAACAGGGCAAGAAAATGGACAGGAAGACTCTAGGAGACATGTGGGGTATGGGTCAGGATAGCATGTCTCACTAGGGGAATTGGTCAGAGGCTGTTCCCAATTGTTCGCTGTTTATAAATGTGGCTGGAAATCTCGAGCTTTATGATTGTAGTGTAGCCAGGGTCAGATTCATACTGAGGGGAGGAAATTGAAAAAGATCTTGCCAACTGAGCAAGCAGCCTCCTTCCATAGGAATACATTGGTTTTTCTTCAGCTGAATAGGGAGCTTTAGATTTTAGACGCGCGGACGTTCAAAGAGAAAAAAACACGATCTGAGCGTGCGCAGTAGCGCGGATCAAGTTACTGCGCACACTCAGATCATGTTTTTTTCTCTTTGAACGTCCGCGCGTCTAAAATCTAAAGCTCCCTAATATTTGATACTCTGAACCTCTATTTTGGGTGCTGCTAGTAAAGGGCCTATCTCACTGGTGGAGATGTTGCCACAACTGTTGCAGCTTGTGTGACTCGAAGACTAAAAATTGGCTTGCTCTCTCACCGTAAGGCAACTCCACGGCAACATCCAAGACATCTCCAAACTACTGTAGGTGACATCTTAAATATTTGCCCGGAAGTTACGGGGATGTCGCTGTGATATATAAAGAAAGATCACTGCGATTTCTCTGAGACGTCTTCTCAGTTGTGGAGTTGTCTATGCCAGCAGATCATTGCCATGGGCTTCTGCACAGTTGTGACAATATCGCAGAGATGTCTCCGACAGAATTAGTCTCCTCCGCAATGTGGGGACCACACCTGATGGAGAAATCTGTGAGACAAGCTCGCGAGTGGAAAAAGTCTCCCCCCAAAAAATCAAACATTCAATTGTCTAGCAACTACTGAGAGACCCAACCAGTCACCAGAAGATGTTGCAAAGACGTCTCGGCAAAGAATGAAGATGCCAGTTGCCACTAGGTCCCCACTTAGTCTCTACGCCAATGAGATACTGTCGTGTGCCATGGAGTACATTGCGAACGCGCATGATTCCAGGAATCTATGCCCAGGAGTGTTATTCTTATGTCCTTGCCAGCGTTTGCGTCACTTTCCTGGGCACTGGATTCCTTGAATCGCATGCATTCGCCTCGTTCTCCGGGGCACATGACAATACCCACATAGACATCTCAGCCTCCGAAAGCATGTTTGCTGTGTGGAGTTCAGCATCCACAAAAAAACATCTGATGATGCTCCTGACAGGAGTTTAGGGAATAGCACATTCTGTTTTTCTGTGAAATATATATTACCTGAATACTATTTGAAAATAAACTGACATTCATAATTCTGTGCTACAACACAACAAAAGTCCACGCAAACATATCTACCTTTTTGTCCAAATATTCCCCTGCGATGACCTTGACTCTGGCACCCCCATCCGTCACACATGGAATGTCCTCTTTCCTTGAGTCTTGGTAGGCAGGCTCAGTCATCTTCTCCGCAGGACTCAAGTTGACCCAGAGCTCAAGGCTGTGGCAAACGTCTTCACCAGAGGGCATCTCACAGTGGACGATGCCTCGTCCAGCGGTCAGCAGCTGTTCAGCAGTGAAAAGAAATAATTAAAAAAAAAACCAAAACATTGAGTTCATAGACCACAAAATGCAGGTACCAGTAATCAGGCCACTTCCAAAAAGGGATTGTATAGTTTTGGATGAGATGGGGATTCAGTTTTTTACTTTCTGCGAAATACACGTAATTAGAAAATACTTATATGAAATATGAAAGAGCATACAATTCAAAGAGGCATTTTATTCAAAGTCTCTTTGATGAAAATTTCTTTTTAATTGGCTGAGATATCCAGAAACAAAGAGATCATAGGACAACTTTATTTTGCTTTATTTTTGTATATCTCAGACATTTCAAAACTGATTTTCATCACATAGTTTTAATTCCTCATAGAATTGTATGCTCTCTAATATTTCACTTGGTTTGTAAAATTTATTTCACAAAGAGTGAGATCCTGAATCCCCATCTCAACCAAAACTATACCATCCCTTTAAGATTACTTATTAAGATAAACAAAACATTACTATAGAAGTGACATAGGATATCCTCAGATGAAACAATATTTCTTGTAGCACAGGTTCTGTTCATTCGCATGCAAAACATATTTGCAATTAGATATGTGCATTTTGCTAATTAGACCTTACGTATGTTTTAAATGGACAAAACAGACTACCTGGTACAACAAGAAAATGTCCAAATTCGTTACACCTTCATGTCATATTCATCATCAATTGCTCACATTTGATCAAACAACATTCCAATCAAGATAATTAATTGCCGAACTCCTACTCGGTACAGTGGTCAAGAAGCCAAGGTTGTACTTGCCTGTTTAATATACAACTGCACCTTGTATGATCACGTATGTAATAGAATCACCTATATTTACACTCCCAAAGTTTACATTCTGCATTTCTATCAAGCAATTTACCTCTGTTGTGCCATTGCAGGTTGTCATATTCTATGAATTGCCAAATTTGCATGTTTGTTCAAACGACATTTATATACCATAGATAACAATGTAAACACTAGGCAAGACAGTCTAGCAGGCATTAATTTGTAACATAATAATGCACCACACTAGGCTTGTCTGTACATAATGGTGCATCACTTAGACCGTTGTGTGCTTTAACAGTGCAGGTGCATGGAATGGGCTTTTGGTGCAACCCTGAGGAATTTGCAATTTCCTCAATCCATGCACTGCATTTTAATGTTGCTGTAGCACTTACTGCAATGCTCTATTCAGCAAGCATAGAGTCAGATATACCAGAGAGATACACGATCACAGCCTAGATAAAGCAGAGACTCCAACTCTCCTGCTTTCGATGGGAGATCTCCCACCGAAAGTCCATTTTCGCTAAATCTCCTATTCTTCCACTTGAGATTTAATTTCTCCCGCCCTGGCTCTGTGTCGCCGGCTTAATATAAGATGCATTTTCTTCTTGCTTGAAATGATCTTTCTCCTGCTCATGTTGAATACACATTTTTTATATGAAATGAAGTTTTATTAGGGAAAAAAATATGATTTTTAGTGCCATCATATGTTGAAAAATAGTCCTGAGATAGCATGAAAGAGCACATAGAACCTCAAGGGTCCAGAACTTCCAGGGCCCTTAAACGGGCCCTGGACCCCGGCTGCATTAATGGACTTCATGCACATCAAATTGAAGTCTCCAGTTTGCCAAGGGTTTCAGGCGGGAGAATCTCCAGATCAGAAGGTGCTTGGGGTTGAAGTCTTCGAAAGAGTTGTAATTTCAGTTTGACCCACTTTCATTGTGAATAACATACTGCAAATAATTATAAGATATCATTATCAGCATGGATATCACAATGGAATCTATAATTTCTATATAGGTAATTTTGACTCATACTGTTTAATTACAGTATGTATACAAAGGTACTTCATTGCACATACCTGAATACCTCCTTCTTCAATGGATCCTTCATTACCAAGAAAGTCCTGATATTCTGTGCAGCCTTGAAGGACATATGATACCTTGAATTTCAGGAGGAAAAGAAAAGAACAAACAAAAAACAAGAGAATGAGCATTAAAAGACAAATTGTGCTGAGATCAATTGTGCAACATGAGATCTATAAATATACTGTGTACAGAGATCAACCTTGATTTCAAATCTTTCCAGGATAGACACAGCATAGCAAATTACTGGGTATGTATTAGGTATCAATGCTTTTTATCAGTATCAGATCCAAGGCATTACTGATGCAATAGCTACAACAACAACAAAAAAGAAGAAGAAAAAAAAAACATAGTCTTTGTTTGTGAAAGCAATTGGAGACTCTATGGTCACCTAACATGCATCATCACTTCTATAACAGGGTTGAATTAGTGTACATGCTGAACATTTTAAAAGGTTTTTATTTTTGCAAATTTCTCGAGTCGAGTGCTATTCGCGAATTTAAAAACACATGAAAATATTAACTCTGTTCCCAACATGAATATGACGTGCACTTATATACATTTCTCCATTCAGCACTGTACTCCACAATCATGAATTTAACCACTAACAAAATTGTTGGGAATTCCTGATTCGGGAAAATTTTGACTTGCTAAATATATAGCGTATACAGTATGTCACATTACTGATGCTTGTATTCAGGAGTGGGCTAGACAAGTGTGACATATGACATAGTGTGAAATGAAGTAATATTTCTATAAAATTCTAATGGGACCAAACGAAATATTAGCTCTCCTATTTTGTGCATTTAATTTTTACTGGTGCACCTTCCCTGTGATGTCACTGTTGTATCGTTAATATAGTTACATTTCGCAGAGTAACGGTGACGCAGAGTGCGATGTCAGAATTTCTTTGTGATGTCACAATTGTTTTGTTAAACATTGTTACATTTCAGAGAGTAATGGTACAAAGCTGCACACAATTTCAGAATTGCTTTGTGACATCATTTTGCAAATAGTATACTATTTGCAAAATGTTGTCATAGAAGTGACATCATTTTGCAAATAGTACTTCATGGAGTGTCAAATATGTGACATAGCTGAAAATACCAATAATCACGGGAAGCTCTTTCAACCATTCACTACAAGATAAATTTTGGATCCAAAATATAACATTGATTATCCATGGTGATTTAACTTACTATATCTACTCCCCTGTGTGGATGGTCTGGAAAGCCAGCCGGTTTTCTGACGGTGATTTCATCGAGAAGCAGGAAAGGATCAAAGTACTCCATCTGTGCAAAAAAACAAACACAAAAATTATTTTAAAATAATTTACAAAAAATTGCACAACCCGTTGACAGGTTTTATGGATATTTGTGACCAAATGATCCATCTTTGTATTGCTAAAAGTTGCCATATTCCCAGTGAACAACCCTATTTGTAAGTCTACAAGAAAAAGGTTTTTCATTGACATGAAAGAAACATACCAGTGGAATTCACTTGTACAATGGGGATGAGTAAAGTAAATCTAGGCAAAACTACACTGTCATTATGAACATCTACAGTTGGGTCCTACAGGCATCTCAAAATATATCTAGCCTTGCTGTTGAAAAACAGTAATGCCTTTTTTGCACAAAATCTAACAGGCTGAGTCTGCCATACCCCACCTGGTACCTTTGCCTGCAATTTCACTCTTTATGTGCCACGTTCGCATGCCCGACTCAGTCGCCGGCGTGCCAACTTCGCATATTCTGCTCAAACGCACATACCCGCCCAAACCGTTCAATAAATCACCTGAAAGTGTTTCTCATGGTTCTATTCCTGTCACAAGTAGCTTGCATTTCATGTGGTGACTGAATATCAAGTAGAATTCCTTACTCGATTTGAGAGCAAATTCAAAATTTCTATTTTGTGTGCAAAACTTATGCCTCTACACAATAATGCATTTACTAGTCATTTGAAAGAAAAATAACCACAGATTTGTCATACAATTTACATCAAAGCAAAGCTTGGCATTTTCTCTACAACTTTATTCATTACATGTCGAAGGTAACAAAAATCTATAAAAATTACATGGATTTGAAAAGCAGAATATTTTCCCAAAGCAGGAATACGTTGCTGTCTCAGAATAATGTGGCACACAGGGGGTTTACACCATGGCACATAGAGTTAAAAAAAAAGGGGGAGAGAAAGTGAACTTGGCATAATGATGATATCAAATGAGTGAAGTTCAAGAGCACAACAAATGAAACACTGGTGACCATAACAGTTTTCTTTTTCCTTCTTAACTCTAACTTTTTGCAAATCAACTTTCCATTCTTTTAGATTACGTCACAGGCAATGTGTGTGTCGATTTTCATCATGATCGTGCAGTCGACGACTGAGATCTGGGGGGGGGGGGGTTTGGGAGGCCTCCCTCCGGCTTTATCATCTACCAAAATAGCCCAGCCTAGTTAGGGAAAAATGGAACTGTCTTTACTGTCAAAACGCATTCATAAAACATACAATGTATTGAAAAACTTCCAGTGATTTTCAAGTATTTTTTTTCCCAAAGCTCCCATTACATGAGAAAAATTTTTTCTTGGGGGACGCTTAAATACGTTTTTTACCACTGGCGACATTACAATTGTATGTCGTTGAGTTTCTGGGCAGTGTGCTACACTTATGCATCTGGTCTGATGGTAGCTTACTGTACGTATACCTGCAATAGTGCAGCATCTCATAATGTGCAGAGATTCTATTTGCTATAGGGAAAGAAACCTTGGATAGATACAATACAGAACATGTCTCCTACATGTACCTCATCGCATCCAATGCTCCTTTGGACTTTGGCTCCCAGGCCCGCATCCGTGGCAACGCTGCCGAACCGCCTCATGACAAGTCTCGGGGATGAGCCTCCGGTGCCGGCATCTTCTCTCTCCTTGCTCTTGGCATCAGCCTTCCTCTTCTTCTTCTTTGCCAACGTCCCGAAGTGGCTTCCCGACTGACCCATCCAAAGAGACCGGAGAGCCTGCCCCCGATGGCCACTGTGAGACAGTACAGAATCATTTAATAACCCTTCCTGTGCCAGTGGGTCAAATGTGCACAAATTTCACACACATACTATGGACAGGAAATGAATGCTGCATTCAAGAGGGTTAAAAAAATAATTAGAAATAGCATGGCAACAAAAAGAAACAATTACATGCAATCAATGAGAATAATAAAGAAACAAGACATTTAACATACATGTAGTACTTACTAGCATGCAACGCAACGCTGCTAGCATGTAGCAAAACTCTCAACCATCCTTACATTCGAGTATTCTCTTTCATCTTCTGGGGTTCACAGTTGATATTTTGCTTCACCATCAGCAATGCATGATGGTATACAAGTGTAGTTCCTGTCTTTCAATGCAAGATTGTGCAGGCTGTAATGGTAGCAATATGAAATTTATTCCTTCATCTATTCTCCAGTCTCCAATTTTACATATGCAAACTATGGTGAACTTATACATTGATTATAATACCTGTAATCAATATCTGTCACAATTTTCTCCTCACGGCTGTGAGGTATTCCACTACATTGCATAGGTTTCTATGTTATTCATTCACACAGCGCAGATTCGTGCATTGCTTAATATGTGGAGGTACGGTACATTTAGTGGTAAATAGTGATAGGGTAGGGTGGGAGTCATGGCCTGATGACATTAGCATGGGCTGTGTTACTAAGTTAGTAAATAGGCCACATGGTGCTTTGGTGGTTCTATCATCTTTATGCAATTTTAATGATAGATTAACAATAACACAATGTTCTGGATACCTACCTATATGGCTAAAGATCATATTTCTTTTAAAAGCTGGACGTTTTCATCACTTTGTGAGATGATTTAGTCAATACAGACAAATCCCAGACATTCAGTCACATTTGGCTGGCCTGGCCCTGGCCCTGCACCTGTTCTGTGGCATGTCCTGACCACACGATTGCTAGTAAAGTGCTTCCTCGGAAACTAAGCCCCTGACAACTCCACTTCAACAGGGGCCGCGGAACCGGGGGAGCTGGAGCCCCCCCCCCCCCCCCCCCCCCCAGCATTTGACATGTATTGTAACGTTAGAACTGTGTGTCGTTTGCAATTCTACTTTTTCTAGTTTCTACTACTGTACTAGTACAAGCCTCACAATCCATACTATGGGCTCTGAATTTACATCACACCTAACCCAGCCAGATATACAGAGTAGCTAAGTTGTGTTTGATGTTTCACTTGTGAATAGGGATGCACATACAGTCTAGCAATGTGAGTCACTACCGACTCAATGACAATGTAATGTATGGTACACTCACGTAGCGGCGAGTGGCCGCTAGCTCTACCGATGTTACGGTGGCGCAGCCCGCTCCAGTCCCGTGTGAGGCGGCTCACTTGTCAACGACTGTCGACCACTGAGGCCATAACAAAGTCAAAACGAGGGATACGATATTTTACACTCAGAATGTCTACCGGTGCAGTGTCTACTGCCTTGCTACACCCATAAATCAACGTCACTTGCTTACCCTTCAACAGAATGTTTTTCCTTGGATCGAAACTCTTTACACCTTGTTCATGGTCTCTGTGTCAGGCATGCCGTACAGTTTACTGTTTGATTACATGTACGATCGATCTTTATGTTTTTTTTTCCCCCCATAACACTTGCAGTAGTATGCAGACAGACAGGTTGTGATCGACAGACACTCGTACCGATATACAAACCAAACAAGAGATGGCGCTTTTGTATTTTTGTCGGCACGGAACCCTACACTTCTATTACTTAGTATAGTTTTGTTTTTGTTTTTGTTTTGTTTTTTGACTTCACAGATTTTGTAAAAGTGAAAAGTATACATGTAATGTGATTTTATTTTCCCCCCGATGACTGAGTGAAACAATAATCCTGATACTAGTGTTCTTGAATGAATTTTGTATCGATGTTCTCATTCTCTAACAATGATGTAAAGTAACTATTTAGTGCATTGTGAATGCATGGCAAAGGGAAGGAACAATACCGCTAAACACAAATAGAATAAAAAGAAAGAAAACACCGTCACCAGAGCGGCTGGGTTAAGGATCGTTTTTTTCTTTAATAGTTTTAGGCTTTATCATTTTTATTGTTTTCATATAGAAGTTTTAGGCTTTATAATTTTTATTGTTTTCATATAGAATATATAGATATTACGTAATATGAAAGCTTATGAAAGAGGTCAAAGGTCAACAAAAGTATGTCAAAATTACTTCTATGACACAGACACAAGCACTTAAACAGACTCTGTTTTGTCATGTAACACTTTCCCATATGTAGGTGTGTCTCTCTCTTCCCACCTCCCTGGTCTCTCCTCCCACGTTAGAGAGATATTTTTTTTTTTTTTGATAAAAAATATTTACGTTGGTCATCGCGCAATTTCATGCATACTTTGGTATACTTTTTAAGACGCTACGATTCCTTATAATTCTGGAAATATCAAAACAGAAGAAAATCACCCCCGGATCCGCCACTTGCCAACCCACATTGAAAGGCATCATTTTTTTTTTTTTTTTTTTTTTTTGCTTCGACCATCAGACGACGAACTATACTTTTTCGCAAAGTATCTATACTCGTTATAAAGTATCAGCGTACAGGTTTGAGATTCATTCGAACATTTTTTTTTCTTTGAGTAGGTCGCTCAATTACTTAAGACAGAACATAAATGAATGTTCACACTGACGCAAGAATTATATGAACTTTGAATAGTACCCCTGTAAAGATTATGTTCTCAAAAAGGTAAAAGAAATTGCATTCACCTGCTTTTATTGTCATTATAAGCATGTTCTGAAAAATACAGGAGCGAATGTTACTGCATGAGGCCAAAACCACAGAATCAACCATTTTTCTTCCCCGCAATGTTTGATTAGTTTCTATACTGAGAGTGAAACCTACATATAATGAAACAACTTAAACGGCATTGAAAAAAAAACTACACCAACAACAGCAGCAGCAGCAGCAGCAACAGCAGCAACAACAACAACAACAACAACAACAGCAACAGCAGCAGCAGCAGCAGCAGCAAAATATCACACAACTGCAATGGCCGGAATTCGCAAAGGACGATTAAACCCATGCAGGGGCGGATCCAGGGAGGACCACAAACGGCGCACGCCCCCCCCCCCCTTTATTTTTTGTTGAAACAAAAGAAATAAAAAGAAAAAAAGGGGGAGGGGTGCGTGCGCCCCCCCCCTTTATTTTTGTAAACACGCCCCCTCTTTACGAAATTCCTGGATCCGCCTCTGCCATGGACAATGTACATTTCAACTGCGTCAATACACGTGACACAAAGTCAACGCTGAATACGAGCTGCATACATGTTTTATTTTGTGGGGGTTTTTTTTAGTTTTTTTTTTTTTTTTAATCCATTGACTAGAAAAATATAAACCATGACTTTGGTACAAACTTCTTTTGTGCATTTGGGCAATTACGATACGACATTTAGTCCATTAATTATTACATATAAAGCCTGACCAATATTTGCCTGTATGGCTCACAGCTCAAATTTAATTGCAAACCCATTAATGAATTAATATCATATGCCACTATCATATTCTACGCCCTCATGTCGGGTAAAATATAAATTTGTTTTACCCAAGTTGTAAAAATCGTATGTATGACTTACATACTTTTTAGTCATTTTCAAACTGTTGAACTGCATATGGAATATTTTTTTTTCTTTTTCACGTGATTTCAGCAGCTGATCTGAGTACAACTGCAACTATGTTTGATTGGGTCAACGGACTCTCCATTACCACGATTACATTCGGATTAAAAGTTTTAGGTCGGAAGGATAGCCTTCTATACTAAGGAACTCAGAGCCGTAAGCAATAACAGCTGCTATTTCACAACAAAAATAAGGACATCTCGATAACGGTTACCTTGCACGGAATGACAAGGCAAAGAAAAATAAGGCTTTGAGCTGCCTTTGATTTTTGTTCATGTCTTATTTTTCCAACCATTGACCTGTTGTAAATTCGTCATCCTTCATGGACATGCAGATAATTTAGCTCCTGATATACCTTGATTTACGGAAAGTGGCGAAGCCAGTTTGTTAGAATTTTTTGATAGTTTGCGAGTGTTGTTTTAAGATTTTTGTTTAAAGTGCACATGTCATTGAAAATAGTACAGCTGAATATAAAACAATCAAAATGTAGGGCATTTTTGAAAATTGATTGCAGCATCGTAGATGTGCCCATTATACTACTTTGCTTGTTTGCTTGTTTATACTTTTCACAAATCCTGATCAGTATCAATGCTTTCAAAGTAATAAGATGTCTAACTTCTCTTCGTTTTTTTAACAATCTTAAAAAGTATTTCTAAATCATTGCGCTATGATTTCCACCTGAAAAAGAATGATGCTTACAAAATATTTAAATCAAGGATACTATGTAATCGTAACTAATTAGCGATAAGAATACTAATGCCTCCTGCCGCTCTTATATTTATAGCTGCTAATTTACTTCTACCGATTGATCTCATCACCATCATGATTATGATCATCATTATCATAGACAATGTTGATCATGGTGATGGTGATGATGATGATGATGATGATGATGATGATGATGATGATGGTGAAATGACATTAGTCAATATAGATCCTCAGTGGTAGAAATGAAGATAACAATGATATTTTTTCTTCCCTACCAAACTTACATGCAGACTGACCTTTACATGTAAGTGTATTGTATATGAATATTTTTTTCTCTAACGTGTATATTTTATGCATCAATATTTCAGTGTTACCAGGGGTCCCTATCTATGAATACTCTCCAGGGGTATCCACCATCAATTTCAACTCTTATTTCCTTGTTCTATAGTGACTTTATATATAATCCTATTGTGCATTCTTATGTGTATTTTTATTGTACTCCTGAAATGTTGGTGAATAAATTTAAATGAGTAGAATAGAACAAAATAGAATAGAATAGAATAGAATAGAATAGAATAGAATAGAATAGAATAGAATAGAATAGAAAGAATAGAATAGAATAGAATAGAATAGAATAAAGATTAGAATAGAATACTCTAAGAGTAGAATAGAATAGAATAGAATAGAATAGAATAGAAAAGAATAGAATAGAATAGAATAGAATAAAGATTAGAATAGAATACTCTAAGAGTAGAATAGAATTGAATTGAATTGAATTGCATTGAATTGAATTGAATTGAATTGAATGGAGAATTAATGCAATAATAATGGTAATAATAATTAGTAGTCATGATGACAGGGAGGGGTGGGGGGAAGAAGAGGGAGAGGAACGAATCAAGTAATTCGATCGAACGTCGATTTCTACCAGTCTTTTAAAACCAGGTATCTATACGCCCTTGGCAGGAGTTCATGTGTTTAACATGATGCACTTTACTTGTCGACAGAAAATGTGATTACGGTCATGATGTCATTACAGTCCAATCAGCTGAAACGATTATTGTAGCCAGGACAGAAAACTTGGAAAATCTGACTGACTCTAACCCAGACTTCACTTCTTTGTGTGTTACCTCATGTCCAGATGCCGCAGAACTTTTTTTTTTTTTTTTTTGGTAGTATGTGCGGCAGGGGGGGGGGGTGGGGGACATTTGAAAGTCATAGTTCTCTTAAGGTATTGTGTGTTTGTTTATTTGTTCATTTTTATTTTTTTTTCTGATATTATTTATTTTTTTTTTTTTTGCCAAAAGTGTGGACGGGGGTTCCGTGTCCCCTGACTTGCCTGATGTTCTTGTTTGAATTTATTTTTTGTTTCTGTTTGTATACAAATTAGAATTAAATTCAGAGTTACGTAGCAGATGGCTGTGATTATAATAGTTTGACTTTTAGTCTGAATTTCGCTATTTCGTCTTAATATTAAAGAAAATTACACAGAAAACGGGAAACATGCTTCGATGTAAGGACCTACTCATGATCTTATGATTGTAGAACAAATGGCGTGATTTTTACTTCATTAGATTCTAATTTACCGTATGCCCCTATTTATTCATGACCGTTGATAAAAGGGCACAAAACAATAACAACCACAAGTTAAATGTAGATTTTACTGGGTACCAATTCTTGTTACTTTTCGGTGTTATTATTCTGTTATATTTTTTATGCGTGAATGCTGTCTTCGTTTAGGAGAAAATGAAGGAATTATCATTAGTATCAAGGCTTATATCCAGGGCCAATTAAGCCAACCTCAGAATAATGAAAACAGGCTCCTTGTTTTGTCGATGCCGAATAAGGAGAGAAGAAAACCAATCCACCAACTGTTGAATTTGCCGACGGATTTAATTGCACGTGCCTCGAAACGGAACCGACTGCTCCCTTGCAGAAATGAGTGCCGAGTGGCGTTACACATGCTAGCAGGTCCCTATATTATTAATGTTTCAACTTGAGGGTTATATGAAGTCTTCCACACTGCAAAAAGTCCGGTGTTAAATAGTGAACACCGAGCTGGTGTTAAATTTTCGGTGCTCATTTATGGTGTTGAATTAACACCCCCGGGTGTCATTTCCAAATTTTAAACTGTTTTTTGAAGAGTTTCTTAGTAACTGCACTTCTTGTTGATTTTTAATTTAAACAAGACGATCAAGAATTTTACATTAAAATACTAGATTTTTGAAAAAATGTGAAAATAAATTTACACCAAAGTAACACCAGCTGGTGTGGTCCCTTATTGAAGCTGGACGGGTGTTAAACCATTGATATTAACACCAACAAATATCAAATCAACACCATGTGGTGTCATTTTTTAATTAACACCAGTACAGTGTCAAAATAACACCAGGTACAGTGTCAAATTAACACTACGAAGTGTCAGGTGAACACTTTTCAACACCATCACAGTGCATTTTTAACACCTGTGGGTGTGGTCCTTTATTGAAGTTTGATCGGTGTTAGATTTAACACCCGTGGTGTTAAATCTAACACCCATGTTTTTACAGTGCAGTTAGGCCTACATTAAATTTCGCACTCTTCTCCGGGAGGGACACGTAATCATCAGAACCCAAATATCATTTTGAAAGAGAAGCCAAGTTCATGCGGTATTCACTGACGAAGGGGGAGGCCCCCGAAAAATCGGATTTTGAATTGAAATCAAGGCAATTGGCATTTAATGCATTCTTCTATTGTGACATTATGGATGGTACTGATATTTTTACCGAACGCTTCTGTTATCTTGGGAAGAATGATATAATTGAGACAATGATGAAGACAGTAGATGCCGCACGATGCCGGCTGGTGTAGAAGCCTTCGACCTCAGGTCTTCGTCAGCCTGAGGTCGAAAGCTTTTACCACCAGCCGGCATCGTGCGACATCTACTGTCTTCATTATTGTCTCATATATTATATTTAATCAATCGTAAGTCAGCATATCAATCACAACTGAGTATTCAGAGACTTATGTTTGATTTTTTTTTTTTTTGGTCTTAAGTTTGATCTCAAATTTTATGCAACAGAGCCCTGGATTACGTTACTGATCTGCAAGTTCGACCTGATTTCTCATCCAGGTGCACGCAGATCGACAGTTTCAATAGCAGGTCATAATAATGACATGTCGGGATTTATTTAGGAATGGTTTTTTATGTCTGTGCCTATCAATAAAAGCACATTTTCTTTTAAAGTTTAATTTTCATCACTCGGTTAAGTTCATACCTAACTCTCTGCAATAAACTGTCATGGACTTTCCCAACAGTTAAAAAAAAAAAAGAAGAAAGCGACCAGATGTGTAGGTACACGCGCGCGTGGATGTATGTAGGTGACTTTGTAAACCATGGACTATCCCTGATGATTCGGGATGTCACAGGATGTCAAAGGGGCAGTATCATCCATGTCCTCCTCTTCATTGTCGTCAAAGTCCTCATCACTGTCAACATTATCATACTGATCATGACACCCGTCACCTCGTCCCATTTGAATAGTCCGGAGAGATGCCCCCGTCATGAATAAAGGCACGTAGAAACTTTCCTGAATACATCATTGGCAGTTAACTTATGAAAGTTATATTTTATCTGTTTCTGTGGTTTGGGGTTGAAGTAACAATCAGTTCGGGGCGGGCTTTACCTGTAGTAGCGGAAGGATGTCCTTTGCTGTTAGCCTTGAATGTCCGCTGCTCGTGATACTACAACCGGTTGTGAACACCCTTTATAAAAATAGGCACAATAGGGCGGGACTCCCGATGCGTATGATAATGAGAAATTTGATTGCATCACTATACAACCTGATCAATTTTGGGGCCGGATATACTTTTCACAGACTCAACACCCTTTTACTAACCCTTTCAATGCCGTAGACAATTTGTTTTTATGCTACATCAATAACTTTAGGATGTGGTGGTGTTCAGAGGGTGAAACGTAAATAATATCATATACATCAATGAACTCGGCGAATCCGCATCACTCCGTTGACCTAGTCATTGTACACGAATGCAGCGGAAGGGTGCGGACTCATGGTACAGGGAACGTCAAGGGAAAAGCCAAGGAAATACTGGCGGTGTGGGTAAACTGCTTTGTTTTTACATTCTTTGGTCTAGTTTTGTCTGACCGTCGCGTCGACTTCTTTTAAATAGTTGTTGGGTCAATCGATTTTAGTATACTTTTCATCTCTTCATGCGGAACGTGATCAGTCTTGTGTGGAACCTATACCAGCGCTAACCTGCTGCACACGGGGACGCTCGGATTACGCAATCACATGATCGTCGCACTCTGAGACAAATGTCCCGGATTACATGAAATGAACTGCGCTCATGTTGCCCTCGGGACCGCAGAATGTTCTTCCGCTGACAGCGTCGACGTCAAGCAAGGTACCCTATTATCTCAAAGGACGGAGGGCTAACAAAAACGCCAGCACGATCAGTTTGCGCGATGTCACTCTGACGGATGCAAACAAATGAATCACACGTAATGGTCGCATCAGTTTACTCCTAAAAAAATTATAGTTCAAGCGTCATTAGAGATTCGCATGTGAAGTGAGAACAATCTACAGGCCTTAAAACAACAGCAACAAAAAGGAGAAATGGTAGCTTCTATGATTCGCTCCTTATATATATTGTTTTGTCATCCTGAAGCAGGCAGTATTCAGAAGCAATAAATTTGAGTCCTTTGCATCTCTTAACACTCTCTTGGACCATCACCTGTGAGAAGTAACAACCACGCATCTTGCCATAGTCTGTCACCTCTCGTAAGCAGCGCGTAAATCACCACTGGGAGCAACTGCGCAGACGTCGAAGCAAGAAGAAGTTTTTCGCACCCAACCTATATTCTCACCGCTCTTGTCCGATAAGCATGTTGTGATTGTGTACATTTACACTTTCAGATCCCCTGCTAGATCGTCGTATTTGTAGCTTGCCTGCAAGCAGAGAACCTTTGTGTCTTGTCTATCTCAAGTTGGCAAGAATTGAGCGGTTGATGTGTTTGACACGGAGTATCATAGAGAATCAGTGTGACACCTTTGAACTTCCATCTTCCGTACATGAGAGGTACACCTACGTTTGTTTACAGCGAGCAGAACTCAGAAATCCGTACACCTCGGAGCGAGCAGTTAGAAGCCTGTAACCATGGCAACGTTTCCCTGGAGTTTGTTTACCTTGTGCTTGACATTGGGCACAAGTTCAGCGCTTGTGCAAGGTGAGTAACACGGGAACAAGTTTTGATACGTAGGATAGGCCTATTGTGAGGAGAAGTTGGGGTGGTGGAGATTAGGATGTCACATTATACCTTTGAATGTTTATGACATGATGTTTCATTATTGTAGTCTATTGTGCATCATAATATCATACCTGATTACACCAATCATACCAATGTGTCTATTCTCCCCTTCTCCTGCATTCTTACCGGTATAATTACGTATAAATTTTTTTGCATTATATTCAATCCAGGTTGTATTTTATCACTACTTTTACATCATGGAATCCAGTTCGCTTGCGTCCACGATGGCACGTGCTGTAGTTTTTTTTTCCCTTTTTTTCTTTTTCTTTTTTCTTTCTTTTTTCCCTTCCCAATTATTTTGATTTCATGTCAGTTGACATTGGTTCGTTTTATTTTGTTTTATATTGCTGTCTTGTGTATTTTCTGAGGGTCCCATATCGTACAAGCTTTGCTTCTTAGTGGGACCCTCCATTTCCATCCCCATCCTTAGTTAACTTCTATTATATGCTTTATGTGTATATTAACAAAGATACAACTGTGTTGTTTTTTTTTTCATCTGGTACTCATTTTCATATATACTTTCTGTTTGTTAAATCACATTCTGCAATTATTACAAATATCCTGTGCATATACTTGTATATAATTTCTTTGTTTATTTGATGGAAGTGAAATAAATTTGAATCTTGAATCTTGAATACCAATTCGAAGAAGTTTCAACACATAACACAGCTCCGTTTGCATGACTAAAAGAATATCGTTCCGGGAACAAAGGAAAGGAGACTACTTATCTTGAGTTTCTCAACTTCTGCCTCTTATGTTAATTTGATCGCTGTTAATGAAGGAAACTGTTATGAAAAGTGAAAAAGAAAAACTGATATGTGTATGCGAGAATTTTTTCCCCTGGACCTTTGGCAATACATTGAGAAGCAAAGATGAAATAAATGAACAAGACAAAACTGGAAAAAAAAATGTGGGAAGGTTGTTTGTCACGCGGAGTAAAGCCCCTTTCCATAGCAACGGCAAAGTAGATTAGATCAAGGCAAAAACGATGCCCTCAGCTAGCAACTTGACAATGATAATAATATTTCCGCGTGACACCTTGTGAAGTGCAAAGGAAAATTCGCAGGAGATATGGGTCTGTTTGTTCCTGATTAAAGCGATCTATGAGGATGAATCATCGTATTGCGGTGGGACTATATACCGATGCTTTTTAGTTCTTGTTTTTGTTTCTCAAACTAGCGTATCACATATTTTCTAGTTTTCCTCCTCTGTTAACTTTCACAACATGTGGACACTTAAAACACTAAATACAGTAGGACCTTGATTATACGGCCACCGATTATCCGGATTCTCTGTTATCCGGATGTCGACTGGCTGACCTTTTATTCTATATGCTTTCATGTATTTTCATTGCCAAACCTCACTCAAAACAAACACACGTTCAACCATTGTCGTGCGAATACACGACGGGACATAATTATTCAAATCGTCAATGGCAGCCTACTGAAACTTCTAAGTCAGTTCGTGAGACGATGTCAGGACTGGTGCCGCGCTTGTCACTGGCATTGAGTGCATAGTAGTGTGGTTACAGTACAATGTAGCAGAAGTATTCGACGAGTCGCATTATTGATCTCATTGTCAGTCAATATCAACCAATCAAACAATACATAAAGGGATATTTTACTTATTGTATTTCGTTTTATTCCCATATCAATTTCTGAAGCATGAAACATGAAAATGCCATGCAGATAATCATGGCATAGTAGGCCTATATAGTATGCTAGAAAGTGCCGTATTTAAGCATCTCTCTTAACCGGCCAAATCGATTATCCGGACGCCCGCCGGTCCCGACGTGGTCGGATAATCGAGGTCCCTCTGTAGATTAGCCATATACCCCAATCTTGCATGTATCTGCACTAAGTGCATTCTCTAGAAGGAAATATAGGCCTATATATTCGAAATCTTGCTCCAACAGTGAAGACTTTTTTTTTTAAATAATAAAAGTATGTACTTTAAATCCTATAATTACTCTATCGAATCTTAAAATTTTTTAAGTAGGATGAAAGTCATTGGCATATTTTGCATGATGAGATGTATTTTCACTGATGTCCATTGAGTGGCCATAACTACGAAAGTGTGATTTCATTTCCTGCTGAAGTTTGTATAGATATTAAAATGACACAAACAGAATGCCATTTTGCTTCATCGAAGTCGGACGTGAGATAACGTTTTGGGGATTTCGGAGTTTAACATGTTTCTACAGGATATTTGTTGCAACCACATGCATACTTTGAATGAAAAGATTATCTACTCAAAAGTCTCATTAACCTGCACACAGATCTGCACAGAATTTCTTTTTTTTTTTATATGAAAGCAAGAAGAAAAGTAGTGTTCTTCGCACTGAATTCTTGTTGCATTGTATTAACCGCTTAGAATTGATGACTTGATTGGCAAACTAAATGAAAGTTTAGGCATGCAATATACAAACACAAATTTGTATACACACCTATATGGGAGATTCATTCTACTTAACGAACTGTAATTCGCAAGCTCAATATTGAATTCATGTTTTTGTCTTTTAAAGATAGTAACATTTTGCCACATAACGTACACTATTAGCTTTAAATTAGAAGTGAGCAGTGTATCAATGCTTTCGTTTCTTGTTTGACACGTAGTTTTGATAAGACGTGACCCTTTCTATGTTTGTTTCAATTTAAATGAAAGAAGGTTCGTTATTCCGAATTAAGTTCGATAGTCCGAAATGAAATAAGGATTGTTATTCCGAGGGTTAATTGAAAAAAAAAATTGTTATTCCAAAAGTTCGTTAATCCAAAAAAATAAATAAAGTTCATAAATTCCTAGGTTCGTTACTACGCACTTTTTTTTTTGGCGGGGGGGGGGGGGAATTAAAGAACTTTATTTCATTTGCATACAAAATTTGTACACAGACCACATGATATAAAATGGAAGATTTGCGATTATGATGTTATTTTTCTGATAAAATTATACTGTTATGGTGACATCATGCATTGTCGGAATCCACATGCCATGTTTGTGGAAACTTTCCCTCAGTGTTAAAGGGTGTGTACAGTTCTGGTTGAGGTGAGGATTTAGCTTTTAACGTTTTGCGAGATATTCAGAAACCACTCTATGAGATGTCAAAGAGCATGCAGTTCTAAGGGATATCAAAAGTTTATTCGATGAAAATTGGTTTTGAAATGGGTGAGATATCCAAAAACAAGGTGAAACAAAGAGATCCTAATAAAGTTGTGGCATGTCGCCTTTTATTATTAGCACTTTTTTGGATATCTCAGCCATTTGAAAATCAATTTTCAACAAATAAACGTTGAATCCTTCTTAAAATTACATGCTCTTTCATATTTCATAAGAGGCTTTTCATTATCTCACTTAGGAATGTTCAAAACATGAATCCCCACCTCAACCAGTACTGTACAGTCCCTTTAATCATGGGATGGCATTGCACTTCAGTGTTAGTTAATTAATTGATACCATGAAACTGTTACTTGAAAACATTGTGAAGTTGTGAGCTATCCAAAGTTCGGGGTTTCTTCACACATGAGCAGAAAAATGTTATTTCTACCAACAGGCCATGTTGGCTTAGAAATTCACTGTATAAGCATAAGCATCTGTGATGTAATGATTATTCAAATAACTTCTATAAATGGTGCTTGCCAGCAAAGGAGGTATATAGGTAAGGTCAATAGAAAGGAAAAATTATTGTTTGACGGGTTTTTTTTAATATCCGGAACATTAAAAACATATACAAAACTAGAGAAGCACTCTGAGAGCGCAGACCTCCGTCAAGCACGCAGCTCATTTCCACCACCGATCTTGTTCTTCCATAGCGATATCAGTGATTTCCACCCATACGTACCTATAGAATAGTTTTTCCCAATATAGAAGCCTTTGTTACGTCATAAACCCTCTGCTGTTCTTCCATTGATTAATACATTCAACGCAGAATAATGAAATGGATGCTTTCCCAAGTGGTAGTTGCCGAACCATTCTAGTCACGTGATCTACGCAGTGTCATCTTTTTCTTTGAACATGATTAATGAATTCTGTAATTCCTTATATACGCCGGTATATACGTTGGGCAAGCTATTGCATTATGTCCCTTTGTAAACGAGTGAAGTGCCTAACCAGCTGAGAAAAAAAAAAGAAAGGTCATTTGTACCCATGTGCATATATGATTATGAATCGTGATCTAACTCTGATCTGGCTTATTAAAACCGACAGTCACTTTGACGACAAAGAGCAGGCCTGTGAACGTAGAGAAGACGAACAGATTTCTGCGCGTGTTCTCAAACAACCCCAAAGACTCTTTCACCCATTTTTTTTTTTTTTTTTGGGGGGGGGGGGGGGGGAGGGCTGGGGGAGGCAAAGAGAGGGGAAGGGAACATTAATTTGTGATTACGCTACCCTCGACATCCGTTCCGATGACGAAGCACGGGTCTGTTACCTCTGTTTTTCTTCACTTCGCCCGGGTAGAAGTGACGAGTTCACCCCGCCTTGCACCAGGGAGGTGAGACCTCTCACCTCCTTGCTTACACCTATATAGCTCCCCTTATGTAGCTGTCTCAGTCCATCCCTTGATGGTACCACATATGTAGATCCTACTGATGGATGATGACCCCCAAAGCTTCCGCTTCCACAATGAGTGTACCTTCCACCTCGAACAGATAAGCAAGGCAACTGTATCGTCCCTGGCAACGCATCCTGTTGATATGCACATTGTTGTCAAATCATTTGTGTTCGTCATAATTGTGCTTTTCAAATAGGGAAAACAATGCAAAACACACTCTCTCTTTACCAGCAAACACATTTCACCGGGACGTCGTTAATGATGGCAGTTTTCTTTTCTTTTTTTTTTTTATAGGGAGGCCCAGAGGAAAACGTCAGAAGTGATGGATGTATATGAGATGACTTTCCTATATCGCAGCTGCAGTATTCAGTGGTTATTATTCCACTAGCACTTTGATCTACACAGTACTACTTTTGCCCCTGACCCTCCAACCTCCGACATCAGAAATTCCTATAACAGCTAAATTCTACAGCTCCCTTGACGTTTGTACCCTTGACATTATTATGCCCAATATAGATGATTTCTGTAGGGAAATATTACAATCTGGCATTGTCCCAAACATAGAATGCAGCATAAAATTATGACTGTCAGCTATAATACTCATATAATGTATCAATATTATTCTCACTAATTTTCCTTTTTTTTTTTCAGGAGTAGTAGCCTATGTTACATTGGCACTGTTACCAGAGTTCTAGTGCTTTTGTGACATGACTTTAGGGGTGGGATGGAGGTAGAGTCATACGACAAGTACGTAAAGAAAATTTATGATCGTAAGATTTCGTCTTTAACGCCAGGACTCTCATATTATATGAATGGAAAACTGTATGGCTTAAAGTGTAGGACTGGTACTGTAGGACGAAGAGGACACGTCTATAAAAACCACTGTTCACCATTGGGAGCAGCGAATTTTAAAGATGTTTGAATTATCCCATGATGCATATGTATAATAGGTCAGTTGTATCACAAAACATCCTACCTACCATATAAAAATTGGCAATAAAGTTTAAAATTTAAGGAGATACAATGTATCACTATTTATCTCAATAAACAATAACTGGAGACGGTTAATTACAGAAATAATTTTAAAAAACTTATTGTGCATATTTTGTATATTTAACAATACTTAACGTTGATTATACCGATTAACATTATTGGTTGTTTCTATACCTAACTCACATATTAGAATTTATTGTTTTAAAGCACTAAAGCTCGGTTTTTGTTAATCTGCAAATGGTAACTGGTGCCTTGAAGAAGGATTGGCGAGAAACATATTTGTATTCTACGTTTTCTCTTCATGTGCGATTTGCATTTTTTTTTTAAAATAAAAAAGTAAGTTCCAGTTCACAATCAAATCTTTCATATTCCATCTCTCCTTTGCTCATACAGTTTCCGGCCAAGTATATTATATTACTATAGAGGGAGAGAGGGAGGGAGAGAGAAAGAAGGGGGGCAGTTTTCTGTCTGGACCAATCATCATTAGTTTCCGTGGAAACCGAAGGGGGAATCGATTTGAATGATTCAGTGAAGTTATATCTGTGTAAACATTACTAGTGGGGGCGCAAGGGATTTTTGGTTCAAATTTTTCCAAAAGCACCAAAATTTGGCACACATGTAGCCCAAACCATACTATTTCGATTTTTGATGGGCGCCAAGAAGGGCGCCCTCTGGGGCGGCCATATTGGCAAAATCCAATATGGCCGCTATATAGGCTTAAAGGTCACTTGCATTTGAAAACATAAAAGGGTTACAATTATATAAAAAGTCAGGTTAAGAGGTTTTCTGGGTCAAGGAATTCGAATCTGAAGTTATTTTTATGGTCTGAAGTCAATTTTTCCTTATAAGGTCACCTTAAGGTTATATAGGGGTCAAGCCATTGTATTCATAACAGTTTATTGAAAAAAAAATGGCTTGCCCATGGTCAATATTCCAGGAATGCCAGCCTTAGTAATAGAATTGCAGTTGTCGATTGCTGAAAAAAGGCGTATTTCTTGTGAAGGGCGCCCTCCAAGGCGGCATATTTGCAAAATCCAATATGGCTGCCACCTACGTTTAAAGGCCAGTATAACAATCAAAAACCTTTAAAGTGTAACAATCATTTGAAAAGTCAGCTCTAGAGGTTTTATGGGTCAAGGAATTCGATTCTGAAGTTATTTTTATGGTCTGATGTCAACTTTTCCTTGTAAGGTCTCCCTAAAGGTCATTTGGGATCAAACCATTATATTCACAATATGTAATGGCTTGCCTATAGTCAATATAGGAGGAATGCCAGCCCTGCTAATAGAATTGCAGTTGTTGAGGGCTGTGAGAGAGGGAGAGGTGGGCTTTCTCACGAGTAACATCAATATATCTGCTTTCGTGTTAAGATTTCAAACACTAGGTATACACTCATGAATTATAATAAGAACACCTTTCTGAGAGTAATTAGGTTTAAGGGATCTTACTCAGATCCTTATTTCACAATTAAATTTGAAGACTTGGTAACCCTTCAATTTCATTTTTAATGATTACTTACGGTATTTTTTTTTTCTGCATCATTTCAATTATGGCCCGTTATAATATGGCTACACAAGCTTTTAAGTGAGGTTCTGTCCAAAGCTGTAGAATATCATAGTTCATGTCACAATCATTCCATTAATTATTTTCACATTACAGGCGCTAAGAAGAAATGTCCTCACCGACTGGCCATATTTGCAGAATTCAATATATTTGCATTTGCTTTAGTGACAGCCAAAAGAGCTAGTTAAAATTATGGTTAATGCCCTCTCAAAGAGTATTCAAGATTTGATTATTGGATTATTATTTTCATCTTCATCTGCAAGGAATGCAATAAAAACATATATATATATATGAGAAATAGAATCCTATTGCTACCTAATATATTAAAAGTTTATCAATAAGGGGGGGGGGCTACCCTCTATATTACCAGCGTCCTTGACGTTGACACTAAAAAGAGAAGTGTTTTTATTTCTCTGTTGCAGTTCAGGGATCCTCAATCACAATAGATATTCATAATTCAGGTTTAAATTCAATGGAATAATAATTATGAAGATCACTCCTAATCTGGATGAAAAAAGAAAAAAAAGAGTTTTTAGTACATCAGGTTGGCATCAATTTGCTATTTTCGAACTTGTGTAACAAAGTTCGACTCTAAAGTTTTTATAGGAAATTTTATGTGCCTACACAGCTAAATATGTCGTTCAGAGAATATGACGGTCCTGGTGACGCCATGTAGGGAACAAGCATATTTCACAGGTGCCACGGTGACACCATTAACAGAGTACAGATTAGATATGCTATAGTACAACTTTCATGACACCTCCTAGGGTCTATTAAGATTCTATCCAAAGTGCTTAGACGCAAATTGGTATGATATCACAAGACTTTATAAGTTGGTATCTCGTTGGTCTGAAGACTATAGGTTGCAACTCTACTCTCCGCAACATCTCTACGACGCATCTGGAGACGAGCCCAATCTCCGGGATTCGCAGGAGAATCGAACATTTTCGATTTTTGCAGAAACTATTCCCGTCTTCCAGCTTGTCTCCGATACGTCTCTGCGAAGTCTCCATCACTGTGGCCATGTCGTGGGGACTAAATTTGTCTGCAACATTTTCGAGATGTCCCCGCAGCTTGTGGAGACCGTAATAACACAATGGCGACGAAAGGGAGAAGTCGCGGAGAAAAGACGTCTCTGATAAGTCCCTGCGACTGCAAAAGCCATGCCAACATCCCCATGACTTCCAAGCAAATAAGTTGTCCCTTTGTTTGAAGACGTCTTGGACGTCGCCCTGGAAATCGCGTTAGTTGTGACAGCGAAAATAATTTCTTCGAGACGCTGGCATTGGGACAATGTCTCCTCCCGTCAGATAGGCCCTCAATCTCCTCCCCCACCCCCACTTTAAGTTTTCAGCAATATCAAACTACTGACCATGGCTCGTCTGACAACTGCTCTACATTGTGCATTTTCACCTTCATTCATTCATTTCATTATTTTTTTTTTCCATTTCCATGTATTCCACCTCCCAATGCATGCCTTGAAACAGCTGTGGTGCAGAAGAATGCATTTGTGGTACTGAAACACTGTGGAGAGTGGCTGATAGTACTAGTAATTGCCATGTACCTGTGCCATCTTTCCTCCAACTCCACTCCCTGAAGTCAGGGATCACATCATGACCCATGCTGTCATGATTCCAGTGGAAACTCACTTGCAGCAGCACTCATCTTCGAAATGTTGATACACCGCCGCTTGAGCAGATAGGGTGGTTTCTGATGATCTGCTCCCACGTTATGACGAGATGATGCCTACCCTCGTTGACGCTGGCTGCCCCATAAACCTTGTTGCTCATCAGTCCTTGCTGGACATGAGCACGATTATTAAAGTAGTTAATGTGTCAGTGAGCTCTGGTTTGCTGACCCATACTACTTAGGCATTTTGCATGCCACATCAAAGCAAGTCTGAAGTAATGTCGCACCCTTGGTCAGTACCTGATGTTGTGCTCTGGAGGAGAGGTATGCTGTACAGGAAAGAGCTGAAAAGGTCTTTATCTTTTCAATACCACGACCCACCCGTAACTCCCTCAGATCAAAGGAATTAAAAAAAAGCACACTACCGAAAATGTAATGTTATGCTCATCCGTGCGATTGTATACTGTTTTCAGAAAATGCTTTCAGGAAACATTATGTCATCCTTTGTAAGGATATCTTTGCGTAGATCGCATCTAAGTTATTGGAAAGCTGAAGGGTTGTGAGATCACAATTCCTGTTGGATATTAACGTCTCGAATCAGGTGCTGAGGATGAGTTGTCCGTCCCATTTATTCTTGGATATCTGTGCGCTGATAAATGAGGGCAGTTCTTTATTTTTCTATCTTAATTTTCAGGAAGCCGCTATACGCTCTTCCAATCATAACTTGAGATTTGAGTGGTGCCATCCCCATCTCTTCTCAGAGGACTGCGCAAAAATGTTAAGATTATTTTCTTCAGGATCAGTATCCCATACAACATCAATAGGTGTTCAGTTTCCCTAGTCATTTGCGCTTTCAGTAAAGAAACGGTTCCGTTTGATAAAAAGAGAATAAAAAAGATAAGAAAAAAAATTCAGCTGAATTGTCTCCACCTACTCTGATAAGATACTGCCATTAAAGTACTTTTTTATGATCCAATTTAGTTAACTGCCCCCAGAATACTGGTCTGACCTAGATTGACAAGCTCGATTCCCTGGAAGCTTCGGCCATTGCTTCCTTCACTGAAGAAGCAGACGCTGTCTTGTCAAGGGAGAGCAGGCATACACCAATTTCAGCAGGAGGAGAATCATATCGCTTGCCAGCTGGAAAGTTATGTAATTGACCATAAAAGGTGACGAGGTGGCTCAGTCGGTAGCGTATGGCTTGCGGTCTAAAGACTTGTGTTCCGGCGCGGGTTCGAATCCCACTTATTTCAAGTCTAGCTGAGCAATGGTGTGTGTAGTAGAGGCACAGCACTTTGCACCTCATCACTTGGATATAAAAAGTGGAAGTCCCTTGTGTGAAAGAATCACAAACCCAGACACATGAAAAGATCCCGAATCGGCATTCCGTTATCGGAAAACTCAAGGTGCATAAATCGGTAAAGTGGTCCACCCCAAGTACATACAACTGACTAGCTAGGCCTAGTTGCATACGGGCTATCCAGCTATCTCGACAGAAGGAAAAACGAAGACAAAATAAGATTAGGCGTGTTATTACCCTGTTTGCCATTGCATCCTGATTCGGCACCTTGGAATAGGATGGCGGCCGTATTCAAGCATGTATATATATATATATATATATATATATATATATATATATATATATAGAAAGGAAAAACTGATCAGAAACAATAATGGATAAATAGTGAAAACTTTGAGCAAAGAAAATGAGAAAAGAAAACGAAACCAATGGAAGCCTGTTTTCTGTGCTCAAAGATTGCAATATATATATATATTTTTTTTCTTAAATTATTATTTTTTCATTTACTTGTCATAATCATTGTTGATATGTAGGGGGATGGAACCGCTCTTGGCCCTAATTGACCATTGAAGGAGTATGGAAGAGGTGACAAATGGGACAAAATAGGGGTACCAGTGAATTGCAGTTGAATGCTCACAGACACCATTTCGAAAAATGCACAAAATGCCTGAATTGACCCTTATTTGACCTTAAAAGTGACCTTGAGAGGTGAGAGTGACCTTGAATTGCAGAAATTATATTTAGAATCACATTCTCTAACCCCGTAAAATCTTCCACACGGGATTCATAATATTAATCAACCTTTTCAATTTGCAACTGTAGTTGAACTTTAACCCGGATGGCGGCCATATTGGATTTCACCAATATGGCGGCCCCAAGGGTTTTTAGTCTTGGCGCCCATCAAAAATCGAAAGAGTATGGTACAAGGGACCTATGAGCCAAATTTGGTGCTTTTGGAAGAATCTGAACCAAACAGTCCATTTTGAGCCCTTAGGCCCCCAACTATACGTACTAGTAGCTCAAAGTTACAAGTGCCCATGCCATCGCAAGTAATACATTGTCTGTTTTATAATATGAAAGCAAATTGTAACAAACGATTTTAAGCGAAGAATAACACACAGAAGGGTTTGATTCAATCAAAACAAAACAAAACAGCATTAACACTGTCATACTATCCATGATTTTAACAGTGGATTGAAGTTGCTCTGAGGCTTTTCCAACAATGCAAAGTATCATGTATTGCCACATTATGACTGTGTATTGTTACTTCATTAATTCATGTTTATCGAGGGCTGTGGAATAGATATACTCTTTTGTAAGAAAAGACATTCGTAGTTATGAACATTTTATTGCATTAAAAGCTGCGATTTGAAAAGAAAAAGACTATCAAGTGATCTATCATAGAAATAAAATTGAATTAACACACGTGCTTTTCTGGTTATTGACAGTGCTCGCTTCCTGACAACAGTATAATAAAAATGATATAGTTATATTGGAAAATTAATGTAAGCATTCCCTTTACACGCCCCGATGCAAATAGACACGATAAAATGTTTTTATTGAATCCAATAGCAATTTAGTCCATGATCACTGGCTAGCGATGTTCACATACTAGACGGCGTTGGTTTGTTTTGTTTTTCAGAGAAAATTAATTTTCATCGAATATTGTAAAATTTAAAAAAAAGATTCAAACTTCACAAACCTTTCCAAAAAGATTCAAACTTCACAAAATTTCATAAAGTTTTGGAAATCGTCCACAGGTTTGCTCAGCTGCAGGGTCGCTCTACATTTAGGGGAAAACAGCGGATATTTGTCAGCAATTTTTTTACCACTTTGTCCACCTGGTGACTGCGGTAATATGAATTTCATTCATCGGTGTAGTCATCTGGAAACTATGGGGTTTTCGGTTGGATAGCGTTTGGCATGGCGTTATATATACGTGCACCGTCGATCACTGCCTTCCGAATATCCCGGCTCTGCAGTATTTGGCTTTGTGCCCGAAAAATGATGAGCATTCAGTATGCATTTCCGGGAAAGAATTATGAACGCATTACTCTTGATTCCATCGTCCTATGATATCCCGTGTTTGGGTTTTTTGTTTTGTTTTTGGTTTGGTTTTGTTTTTTTTAGTGAAGGGCGTTTGGCTTAACATTGGTCTCACCATGGGGTCTCACTGTGTTTAGTACGAAGTGTACTCATCACGTTCTGTTTCAAAACTAATAACGGGAGTGTAACTGGTGTGCACAAGAGCATAATCTGGCTCTTTACGCAGGCAAAACATAGTTATATTTGGTAACTTTGTCCTCTACATTTGGAGGGTTAAGCGATAATGATGTTGATATCGACGTACTCTATGTGCCTTCTCGTTTCTACTGCCATTCCCGCCGTTCTAGGGGATTTCAGCGGACGCTCGCGGATGTGCGGCGAGCCTCCGAGACTCAAACACGGCTCGTGGTCGCTCGTCGGCGACGGGGACTTCGTGTCTTACCAATGCCACTCCGGGTACGCCAGGTATGGGGAGGAGACACTCCGATGTCAGAGGGACCGAAGATGGTCGGGCCAGGCCCCGATATGTGTGGGTGAGTTTCTGTCCGTGCTCATCATCTGCATCATATCTCATGCTCCCCCTCCTCCTCTTTCTCATCTTTTGCCACTTCTTTTTTTTACTATTACTGCCCCTTCCTTCTAGAATCCTTCCCCTCCTCGATCCTCCTCTTCCCCGATCTCCTCTTTTGCCACGTCTTTCTTTTACTATTACTGCCCCTCCTCCTCCTAGCAGCACCCTTCATTCCCTTCCCCTCCTCGATCCTCCTCTTCCTCGATCTCCTCTTTTTGCCGCTTCTTTCTTCTGTTATTTCTGATTCTACTTCTATACCTACTACAAGTGATTCTACTGGTAGTACTTTATTAGCTCACCTGAGCCAAAGGCTCAAGTGAGCTATTGCGATCGCCCTTCGTCCTGCGTCCGTCGTGCGTCGTGCGTCGTCCGTCGTCCGTCGTGCGTCGTGCGTCGTGCGTAAACTTTTTACATTTTCATCTTCTTCTTGAAAACCCCAGGACCGATTTTCATCAAACTTAGCAGGTAGCATCCCTAGGGGGTTAGGAACTCAATTTGTTAAAATGGGCACCATGCCCCACCCAGGGGGCCCCCAGGGGGGCCCAAACCCCCAAAATTAAGGAATCTGTAAAAATCTTCTTCTCTAGAACCAGAAGTGATAGAGCTGAGTTAATACTATGAGTTAGTACATTGATGACTGTAGTTTCAAGTTTGTTCATGGCAGGATCAGGGGTACCCCCCTTGGGACCCAGGGGAGGGGGGTGGGGAGGGGTCCTAATGGGGCCTGAATTGTACATTTTTATCTTCTTCTTTAGAACCCCATGACCCATTTCCACCAAACTTGGCAGGTAGCATCCCTAAGGGGTTAGGATCTCAATTTGTTAAAATGGGCACCATGCCCCACCCAGGGAGCCCCCAGGGGGGCCCAAACCCCCAAAATGAAGGAATCTTTAAAAATCTTCTCTAGAATCAGAAGTTATAGAGCTAAGATAATACTATGAGTGAGTACATTAATGACTGTAGTTTTGAGTTTGTTCATAGGAGATCCAGGGGTGCCCCTCTTGGGGGCAGGGGTGGGGGGGGGGTGGTTGGGAAGGTCCAAATGGGGGCCTGAATTGTACATTTTCATCTTCTTCCTAAAAACCTCATGATGGATTTTCGTCAAACTTGGCAGGTAGCATCCCTAGGGGGTCAGGATCTAAATTTATCAAAATGGGCACCATGCCCAACCCAGAGGGCCCCAGGGGGCCCCAATCCCCAATGATTAAGGAATCTTAAAAAATTTGGGCCCTTATTGTACATTTTCATCTTCTACTTGAGAATGCCTGGTCAAATTTTGGTAGAGCTGTGAATAATTTAGATTAGTGACTGCGTGAAAGGTGAACTTGCGATACTCAGGTGAGCGCTAGACCCGCGGGTCTCTTGTACTACACTACTACCGCTACTACTACTTCTACTACTGCTACTACTACTACTACTACTGCTACCACTATCTTTTTATGTTGCTGTACTACTTCTTCTTCTTCCCCTCCTTCTCCCCCGGTTCTCCTTTCCCTCCCTGCCTCTCTCCTCCTTCCCTCTTTTTGTTCGTTCTCTCTTTGTTTATTGAACATTTTTAGCCCAAAGTACAGAAGTGATATTCTTAGGTTTAACATTGTCCTTGTAGTAATAGCTATGGGTGTAAGGTAACCGGGCAGAGGGACTTTGTGTCAATGCAGTTTGTATATAGACAAGGTACAATATTGTGATCATTCTCATGGCACATGGTCTTCTACACAAAAAAGATATTCTTTATTTCTTCCTTTTCTTGCTTTACTTTTACAGCACCTGGATGCAGCCCTCTGCCTAAATTTGCGACTGGACGCGCTTTTGTCCGCATGGAAGGCGCAGTGGTTGTGTACAAGTGCCCCAGACTGAGCTGGATCCAGGGGTCGAAGACCATATTCTGCGACGGCACTCGATGGAACGACACGGTGCCGACGTGCAGGCAGCAGAGCTTCCCGCGACTGGACTTCCTACCCATCTCCAACTGCCCGCCCCCGCCCAAGGTGCCCGGTGCGGTCGTCGTCAAGAGTTTCGAATCGGTGGCCTACACATGCGTGAATCGCACTTTTCCGACGGTGGGGTCCGAAATCCTGCGGTGTCTGCCCAGCGGGCAGTGGGACAGGACGCCGATCATCTGTGCCAGTGAGTTAGCAGTGGCTATTTTGGTTTCACATGAAACACCGATTTGGACAGAAATGACTCAATACGAGAAGGCCTTTTGCGGTCACGCCACAAAGTTATCAATTAGCCTGTCTCGTTAAATAGTTAACGGAGCTGCGTGGTCTGATCGTGTGTGGGGTGCGATGAGACTTTTTATCTTACTTCTATGCGAGAACATCTCCATGCGCACATAATTGATGCGCATTGTACAATGTGATGTATATCACATCATAGAGCTCTGCGATCACATTTTGGCAAACGAAGTTTTGACTAAGATTTGCCTTTAAAGTCAATCATTTATGTTCTCAGTCCATAGATATTTGTCTGTCTGTTTGTCTGTCTTACACACACACAACACGTACACAAAAAAACAAACAAACACATGCATATAATTGTGATAATAATCGTCATTTCTTGCAATTTATTGACAAATCATACTTCCCTTCTCATCCCATCAGAGTATGTATGCCCGTATTTTTTTTATATCATAACTATTACTCGAACACTGAATAATCATTGATTTACGTCGATGAAGGGCAATTTGTCAGTCAATTGCAATAAAGACAACTCGACGTAGGAATCATTCATTTCAATAAATTATTATTTCTTTAATCTCACAATAGAAGAGGATGGGAGAACTCGAGAACGAAAAAAGAATATTGAGTGCTTCCACCCCATTACACATGGAGAGATTTTCTTTTCTTTTTCTTTCCTTTACTTTTAGGGTGGCACGAGAAATTGGCATGTTTATTATCTTAATGTGAACAGTTTGTACCTGCGAAAGGATGATGTCTTTTATTTTGATGGGTAGATCCCGTAAGATTGCTTCCACCTGTTCGCTCCCCGCAGAGACTGGGTGTGAACGCCTCACCGAGCCGGAAAACGGGCTGCTCATAGAGATGCACAGGTTGTCTGTGGTGGAGTTCCGCTGCTTCCTCAACTACCACCTCATTGGCTCCAGAGTGCTCTTCTGCGACGGGCGGCGCTGGAACGGAACAGTGCCCACCTGCGTCCAGGACATTCCCGTGGCGCCAGCTCCCACAGAACCTGCCACCAGGGACCATTCGGTCCTCTTCCGGGTTCGGGAAGGGACGTCCTGCGGTCAGGCCCCGGTCGTTCGCCACGGAACTCCCCGGTACACCACCGAACTCGACGAGCAGGGCACTACCTACTGGGCGGTGACCTACCTGTGTAACCCCGGCTTCCGGCTGCTGAGGCAGGGCCGGCTTTTTTGTTCGAGGGGAGCGTGGATTGGGGAAAGCATCCAGTGTGTTGGTGCGTACTATTGATGAAACACGCAAGCGATCTCGTGTCATATAATTATACACGAAGAGATATCTATTATGATAATAAGACAACTTCATGAGTTAACCTCTCACTGTTAAGCTCGTTAGCACAATTAATGTAATTTATCAATTCTTGTTGGTCAAGATTACTCCAGAGATTCAAACGCTCATCAGTGCTCATGATACTAACAGTATCTACCGACACCGCAGGATGTTTTTCCATACATGACCGAAATTGTTTGTTTGTTTTTTAACCATAACCATATTTAAGATTTCTTCGTATAGTCGAGCTCGTTGACAAGAACTGTGCCAATTTGGTGATTGAAATCTTGAAGAAATGAAGAGTTTTATATTAAAACGACCTAACTACATTTTCCTTAAGTTAAGATATATGTGATTAAAGCTAAAAAAAAAAGAGAAGAAAGAAATAAGAAAATCATAACTTCTAGAATATTCCTTAACATGTTACAAGTGAGGCATTACTGGAAAGGTTTTATTTTGCTCTATCTGATGATGGACTTACTTTGAAATGTTTAAATATGGCGCTTAATAATTGGTAGCCTATTTTACAATAAAACTCTTAAAATACGGATATACAGATATACAATGTCTATATTATTCTAAAAGGACAGCAAGTTGATAAAAACTATGAAGAGTTATTACATGAGAAATGATATATCCACGTGTGGTTGATACGTGAGTGCGTGTCTTTTGTTTGTTGTCGTTGCTGTTTTTCTTTCTTCTAATTACACCTTTATACAATGGTCTTGAAACTTGCTTTCCAAATGACAAGCTCACTGTGGTTTAAGGAACGGGCGATGCGCGCACAACTGTCTGGACATCAACGGGCGGGCTACATGCACTTGTCGTCCAGGTTACCGCCTGCACATCAACGGGAGGAGCTGTGACGGTGCGTAAAGCGTTAGCAACTATCAGCTTTGCGCTCGCGGCATGTTGCTTGGTTGGGTGGCGTTCTGCGAGAATTTCAGTGGCGAGAACCAATTCATTTTTTTTTTAAGTTAAAACGTAGGGGCAGTTTGAATCAATGTGGCAAAATGTCGGATCAAAAATATTAATAGCCTGCGCGTTGGGCCATTATAAGTGTAGTTAGTAATGTATCCATACAATGAAGACCGTAACGACTTCTTTTTCTTCTCTTTTTTTTTTTCTCAAGGCGGGATAGTTTTTCAAGCTAAAATTGCATTGATATACTGGTATGATAGCAATGATTTTATGTCGAATTTAATGCATGATGCAGTGTGCAATGTTTTTCTGCTACTTTTTTTATATGATAATTATTAAATTGCTATGAAATAATGGACAATTTCCATGCTATGTGTGTTGCGCGTCTTGTTTGCACTTACGTTGTCATGACTGTATAAGTTGTTGTACTTGGAGAAAACAATCTCAGAATAAAAAGAAAATAAAGATTGAAATCAAAATGTTGCAAGCTCTGTAATTGTGTCGTCTTTATGAGCAAGTGATTAGGGTCGATTTATGCAACAAAGTTTTTATTTTCTATTTTTTTTTTTTATACTCCAAGCCATATATGGGCCGCCTTTTGACGTAAGGTATGCAGTCTACTATCATGAAACATAAAATGCAGTAACTAAGAGAAAAGAAATCAAAAGGAAGTCATTCTTATCGACAGACGTATCTGTAGATATAACAGTGACGAGAAATTGGGGAAGCAATGCTGGATTGTATTGTTTGTTTGTTTGTTTGTTTGTTTGTTTTTGGACTGAAAAAAACTGAAGCTATCCCGTATAGCTGGAGGTTCTGCTATCATATATCCAACCACTTTTTCTTGTATATTTCCTTCCCAAAATAATTGTATTCCCCGCCATTTTTTTTTTTTTGCATGAACTTCCAAACTGCTAAACAAACAAAAGATGAATAAGCTAATGAAACCTATACTTCACGTGCGTTGGCACCAAAACAGTATGAGCTCTGTGTGTGCCTCAGACGTCAAAATGATACCTTTTCTTTCGATTACAATGTAATCCTATCAACATTAGCTACAAGATTAATGATAAAGACTAATGTAGTAAAACCTGTCTTAGTGACCACCTGTCAATAGTGGCCACCTGCCATAATTATACGGCCATTAAAAAATCCCTATGAGAGAAAAAGCCCGTATGTTAAAGACCTTGTCTTTAGCCGGCCATCTGTCTATAGCGGCCACCATTTTCGTCTCCTTGGATGGCCGCTATAGACAGGTTTGACTGTTACAGTAAAGATGCTAGAGTCCCGTAATGGTAATGGAAATGGTTAATGAGGGTCAAGTTCCAGTAAATGTTGTGCCCGATTGCGAGCCAGTCTTCAAGATGGAATGCACTGTAATCTTTGTTGAAAACAAACGAACTCAACGCACAATTATAATATCCTGTCGTTTACATAATCATTTTAGTCAGTCGTTGCAACCGGTCACAAATTTAGGGTCTCCTTATGACTCTTTTATAGATACTCAAAATGCTTCATAAGTCAGGCAGGCTGTTTAGCTACATCTCCATTCAAGTCCAGTTAGCGGTGATGCCGCTGGACCCGAAAGAACCAGGGTGCTCTTAACTAATTGATGTGGGAGGAGGTGCTGCGCAGAGATTATTTACATATCATGACTTTAACATTCGTGTCTTCTGCACAAATATCTGCACATACAATTCTTATAAATATTGAAACTTTTTACCAAGGTCACTCGAGTTTTTGTTTGTTTGTTTGTTTGTTTGTTTGTTTTGTGCGAAATTCAAGTGTGCTTGAAGACGAATCATCATAACTATACAAACTGTACTTCAATCAATGCTGTTAAAATTGTGTTTCAATGCAGATATCAACGAATGCGCTCCGAACAGTGGTAGGGGACCTTGCAGCGAGAGATGCCACAACTACGGGGGCAGCTACTCCTGCAGTTGTCAGCGGGGCTATGAGCTCAACGCCGACGGACACTCGTGCGCATGTGAGTCAGGCCGGGGGAGGAATGGGGAGGGGGCGGGGGGGGGGGGAGGTAGGGGCACCACTTGGAAGATGATTTGTTTCCTGTTTTTGCCTCGTTTTTCATGATGCATCGACTGTTGATAGAATGGCCCTGATTTTTTTTTTCTTTTACAAGAGGATGTATATCAAAAGTCGGATTAGGTTAGAAGATCGTATCCAGGGAGACGCGTTCATGATAGCCAACTCTCCAAGCGGAGTATATGTTTTTAAAAAGAGAATTGTTTTTCTCCCCAATTCCCCTTCAACAATAAAGTTGCCAGAACCCTGCATCTTCTCTGTGCACCTGTTCAGCCTCTTTACTTCACTGTATTCATGGCTAAAGTTACACCCCTTACAAAACAGTCTCATCGAGAAGCAAAGTCATGTCTATTGTGTTATGACGACCTTCTGTCAATAAGTTCGCTTATAATCATGAATTTTCCTGCAAAGATGAGTAGGATCTACTTTAGCACACACAATGCATTAGACGAAATAGCTATATAACAGCAATTACTAGTCTATAAATGAAGAGCTTGCTTCTAAAAGGCGCTAAATCCATCATTTTCAATGGATTTAATGCATTTTGGTTGCAAGCTCTTCAAATATAACAAACAGAAAATGGCATCGATTTCCAGTCGGCTATAAAATAATCTGACCACCCCCGTATGATTAAAAATCCATTTTTTATATCCCTGAATACCAATGATTTAATTTGTTGATTCTATCATATTGATTTGTTTTGTATTTTTAAAGGCGTTATTTGACGGCACACCCTATAGCCAACGCGGAACACAGAAATTATCGACAGAAAATAATAGGAATAATATATATTGAATATAATATATATATTATATATATATATATATATATATATATATATATATATATATATATATATATATATATATATATATATTGTTTTGTTAATATTTGCTACAATCAAATGCACAGAAAGTTTTTATACTTCGATCGCCTGGTTACACTATGAGAAACGTATATAATATGTATAACGTAGGTATAGAAACCATATATCGGGCAAGCCTCAGGCAAGCTATATGGTCGTCAATAACATCTGCTATTCCACCTTGCCATACTTCAGTTTTTTTTTCTTTCGAATCATTGAAAACTTAAGCTCTTTTATAAAAGCAATCCAGAAAGTAAATTTATAGATATTATAATCTTCTCTTGCCATTCATTATTGTGACAAGTCATTGTTTTGAATTTTTGTTTTCATAAGGTATATCATTCTTTTCTGACACAATTTTATTTCTGTTGTCATCGAAATGGACTCTATGTCACTGAAGATCATTTCATATTTATATTCATATCTGTTCTAATTTCAATTCTGCTCATTTGTATGTCATTTATATTGTGTTTGATCAGTTTATTATTATTGTTATCATTATTATTATTATTATTATTATTATTATTATTATTATTATTATTATTATTGTTGTTATTGTCGTTGTTGTTGTTGTTGTTGTACCTGACCTCTTTGTTTTCGATTCAGTTTTGTAAATTTTTTATGCACGGAATTGCTGAAAAGCAGCTTCAAAGCTGATAGTAGGCTTTTTACCCTGTTGAAATAAATCAAAATCAAATCAAATTCAAATCAAAATCGAATGAAAAAGAGATGTATAATCTTGGCGTGTTTTTCTCACTCATCCTATGGTAGTTTTTCCCTTTAGAACTAACGAAGTATATCCCGTTAATTCATTGCAGATCAGATCGTGGATCCGTGCTCCCGAATGCGGTGTGCCTACGGCTCGTGTGTGACGGTTAACGGTACGGCGTCTTGCCAGTGTCGACGGGGACTCTCTCTGTCACGTGACAGGCGAACGTGTGAAGGTAAAAACTAGTTGTCAGAGTACAGCCGTTTTTAGCTGGCATTCATCTCTCACTCCTTCACACAATTCATTTTATCTCCATCTCCCAAAAGAGATCAGCCTTTGATTATATCCTTGTCCACTACCCTATATTTACCGTATCAAATTTTTTTTAATATTAATGTTATACAATATTTATTTATATCAGAATGGGTGTCATATCTTTTTACCCAAACGGCATCTCACCTGTCACGCTATTTGAATGCATGATAAAAGGCCTTTAAAGTAGAGTTGCTTGTTCAAATTCCATATTGCTTTATTTTTGCTTCCAAATCATCTGTGTGTACTTTTTTTTCCCGCTTCGACATCAGCGTCTTAAAGGTAACAAGATGCCGGGTTATATAACATTACCTTTACGTCAGTTTTGATATCACAAATTCTGTCTTTGCAAGTCGTATTGTGAGACCTTTTAACGTATATCATTGTTTCCCTCACCAACTTTTCTTTAAACCGAAAAAAAAAAATCTTAGACATCAACGAGTGTTCACGTCCGTCGTCGCCCTGCGAGTACCGATGCCGCAACACCTTCGGCGGTTACCAGTGCCTGTGTCCATCGGGCTCAGCCCTTGTGGGAGGAAGGCGGTGCAGAGGTAAACCAAACTAAAGTAGCACCAATATCTAGTAATTTGAAGTTTTCGGGATGGTGGGGGCTCGACACCTTTTCAATCGTATAACACCTAAGTTATATATCCCACTGAACTGTTGCGCGTGGCGTTGTGGTCGACACTGATTGTGTGTTAATAATCATGAAGGAAAAGGTGTAACTAAGTGTTGGGCTCTGAGTTCGGTTTCAGTTTCCATGTTTCTTAACAGAGAGTTATACTGACCTATAGTGGGTTTAATTGATTTAAATGCAGCATCAACTCTGAATGAGAAATGATGTACTCTGACTCCTGGAATGATAGCCGGGGAAATGATACTCTTCTGGCGCTGTCTGATGCTGTTGCCTGTGATGATCTTTTCCTGCCCAGCGAAGTATATAGGAATACGTGCTGATCATTGAATCCTGCAGCGAGCAAGCAGCAAATGATTTATGCATTCAAGAATCTCGTGGCATAGCACTGTTGAGAAATCACCGAGGGCCAATAGGATCAAACATCATAGGATGCACTACTCATCCACAGAGTATTCAGTGGGTTTCTCATCAGCCTAGAGACTAGGTGTCGACCTGGTGGCTGGTTGCGAAGATGTCATCTCGGCGTCTCCGGGACGTCTCCGGAGAATTAGCCGATTCCCGGGTAGTAGCCGGAGAATCGCACAGGTTCAATTTTGTCGTAAGCTTTTTCCTGTCACCAGCTGGTCTCGGAGACGTCGCGGTCTCGTTCGCTGTGACTAATTTTGTTCGAAACGTCTGCGATACGTCTCCGAGACCTAATGGCGACCTACCGGCGACAATGTTGAGACGTCACGGAGACGTCTCCGCAACAGAGAATGCATCTCGGAGTAGCCCCCGCTACTGCCGGAGATGTCGATCGCGGTGACGTCCGCTCGACTTACGGGCAAAAAAAAAAGTTGTCCCCTTATTTGGGGACGTCTCGCACGTTGCCCTAGAGTCACCCCTTTAGTGAGAGCTCAAGCCATTCTTTGGTCTATAGAGACTGACCAGTAGCGGCAGCCGTCGTGGCGACGTCTCTTCCAGTGAGATAGGCCCTTAACCCCTCAGAATGTTTGTAATGCCTTTTCGGATCGAATGAAAAACCTGGGCCCTGTTTCATAAAGCTGTTCGTAAAGTTACGCACGACTTTACGAACAACTTAAATATGGCAAGCCAAGTGGGTTTCCTAATCACTATTAATTTCAGTAGCTAAAGTTGAAGTTTGCAGATGATAATGATTATTCTTACATGTTAAAACACGTTTTTAGTTGAAAGTGTATTTTTGCCCAATCTAGATGACTAATATTGACATACAGTTGTAGGCCTACTTTGTAAAACGTAAGAAAAAATAGGCAAACATATTGGCACTTCATATTCCAGTCGTTTGTAAAGTCATGCGTAACTTTACGAATAGCTTTATGAAACAGGGCCCTGGGGGTGCTTCATAAAGCTGTACTTAAAGTTACGAACGACTTAAGAACGACTGGCGATCAGTTCTTGTGCTGAATTATTGAAATTCTGATAAGTATAGCACATCAGAACGTGCTCCAGTTGTTCGTAACTTTACGAACAGCTTTATGAAACTTGGCCCTGGTCTTTGCGTATTGCAATGGCATATGATGCATGCCTAATCAGTTTGCTTGCATTAATCCATCGACTGTTCTTGACGACAGAATGTCCCGCCAACACCTACCTGAGCTCAAACGGACGGCGCTGCAAATCTTGCCCAGAAAACTCGATCACCAGCGACCCCGGTCGACCGTCAATCGAAGACTGCCGATGCAGGAATGGCTTTCACGGCGTCCCTGGATCTAGTGGTCGATGTGAAGGTAACTATCTGGCAGGCATCAGCGAGAATAATGATAATGACAATACTAAAAAATAATGATAGTAATGATGATAATGATTATGATAATAATGACAATAATGACAAAAAAAATAATAATAGTAATAATAATAATGCAATGATAATGATTATAATAATTAATTACTGATAGTAATAACAATAATAATAATAATGATGATAATGTAATGATAGTAACAATAAGTTTTGAATAGCGCATATTAGCAGTCTCTAAGCGCTTTACATGCCACACATAAATGTACTCTACAATACATGAGTACACAAGATACTTAATAATTATAACATGTACGCACAATTATAAACCATCATTAATACCAGTACGATAGACAATACCTTTAGTATTGTCTATTAGTTTAGTCTTACATAACAATAGTATTAGACAAATGAATCTTGAGTAGCTTCTTAAAATGTTTAGTAGAAGCACTAAACAAACGCCATCTAATCTGATTCGAAAAAGATTAAAAATATCGTCATTTCAATCTGAATTGAGTGAGAGTAATGTCAAGGCTAGAGAAAAACAACATTGATATTCTGAAATAGTTGATATCAACTTGCCTTTCTTTGTTACAAACAACATTTGACGTTTGATGAAAACAACGATATCTACAATTTTGTTTCTTTAAAGATGTTATTGTGAATCACCAATAAACAGGGATGTACAAAATGTATGTTAAGTTGTTAATATGTCCTACATTTAAGAATGTTCCAGTCCAATACGTAGGATCAGGAGTGATGGTTTGTGTCACGTGAATAAAGAGCGTTATTAATCAAGGTCGACAGATAAAAGTGATTTTAAGGTACTAAATTCGCCTCATCTTTTATTCAATATTTTTATTTTTGTTCTGCTGCACTTCATGCATATACCTTATAGTTGTTACAAAATGTTTTATATTTGCAATTTACACTGCTCTGAAAGATGTCCTTTGAACTGATTGAAAGTTACGAATGTTATGTCATTTTTTTTTCTTTTGTTAGTTCCTGGTAGTTTGCATGTTTTCATTGGATGCCATTCATCTTTGACGACGAAGTATAATGTTTTAACCTTTTCATGCCTGGCTTGAATGGAATCAAGACGTGAACGAATGTGCCATACGCAACGGTGGCTGCCAACACTCGTGTATCAACACCGAGGGATCCTACTTCTGCACGTGTAACACTGGTTATACACTAGATCCCCAGGATCAGAGTTTGTGTATAGGTAGGCAAGAGAAAGACAATAACTCTCCCAGTACATGTCATACACAAATGACAAAAACTGGATAAGAAATAAGGAAGGAAGGATAAGGATCCTACTTCTGCACGTGCAACACTGGTTATACACTAGATCCCCAGGATCAGAGTTCGTGTATAGGTAGACAAGAGAAAGTCAATAACTCTCCCAGTACATGAGTAACACAAACACTAGCCCTTCATGTTGGTTATACAGGGCTGTACAAATCATACGACTTTCTTTCTTCACCTGTAGTTCATTTGTTGTTGTTTTTTAACAAAGCATCACATTTCATGTGTTGTAGGCGTGTGTAATATTATTATTATTATTATTATATACTTGAGCGTTATTAAGCAGAATATATAATTCAAAGCTGTTTATCTGTTTGGTGATGTAAAGGGACAATCGTAAAGCAATGAGGCAGACTTGAACAGTATCAACCACAAATTTACATTTACAATGTACATAGTAATATCCCCTGTTTGCTCCCTCATTATGCACTTCTCTGTTTGTGAACGGGTTAGGGTTTAGAAGTATCCAGAGTAAGTTTAGGTGGCTCACTCATTAGAATTAATCGCCTTTCAGTAGAATTGAGCTTTGTTTGGTTATGTCTATTTGCGTGTGTGTGTGTGTGGGGGGGGGGGGGTCGCATACTGTATTTTATTATCATTATCATTTTTTTTGGCAAAAATGTAATGATCCTCAAATCTATGTTTTCCTATTTTTCGAAAGAAATCGATGAGTGCTTACTGAACAACGGAGGTTGCGCGCACCAGTGCCGTAACTCACCCGGAAGCTTCTCCTGCACCTGTCCAGAGGGTTTCGCCGTCGACCCCCATGATCGGTTCAGCTGCATCGGTAAGACTTTGAATGTAATCAGCAATTGTCACTTCTAATTCAGGGTCGTATCTTCACTGACGGTTTGAAAGTGCATTTGGTGTCTTCCAATGCACCTTCTTTCGTTTTCCCAATTCTATATCGTTCTGTTTCCTCACTTTTTTTTTTTTTATCTATACCGAGATATGTTTAGAAAAATAATTTGGACAGGCGTTCGTTCTCTATTGCTATACATTGAGAGGTTCCTTCTTTACACACACACACACACACACACACACACACACACACACACACAAACACACACACAAAATGATGCAAACTTTTCGTAAATAACATGAATGATAGCAAGGACAACAATCTGTACCTGAAGGTGTATATATTCAAAAACGATATCATATCCGCATATTCGTCATCATATTTTAGACATCATGATTACTATTATCATGTAATTATAGTTATGCATATGATAGTCATAATTATCACACATATCATTACTCTACTAGTAGACAACGAATTTCGTTTTAAAAAGGATTACACGGAACTATTTTTCTGTCTCGCTTTTATTTCTTATGACGCATGGAATTCTTTGCTTTACAAAAGCAGCGTTAATTGCTCTACAAAAGGAGCGTAAAGTTCAAATTTATTCATTTTATTGTGTTTACTGTATACCCTACTGAATAGTATATAGTGTACGTTCTCTGTAAACTCTGTCCACGTGCCAGTATACAATGTAAAATGGTCAATGAGCGTGATTTTACAGGATTTCTCACGAGATGCAAGGTGTAGATGCTCTATTTCACGAGGCGTAGCCAAATTAAAAATGAGGAATCTTTTTAATTGCACGAATAAAGACCGTTCACTATTTGTTGTATGAAACCCTCGGATGTTCACGGGCGTGATCCAAGCCAATTACAAAAGGCCTGAATATAACGAAACTCAGAAAACTGCGAAACTGCTAGTTTGGTGAACGGTCAGCTTACTAGTACCCGATAGCAAACGTGTGTTATGATACATTTTAGAAAAATATCATATGATGAGCAGTAACGAAAATGTGTGTATTATGTTCCTGTACCATAATATTATGTAGATGTGAATGAATGCGCCTTCGACAGTTCTAGATGTGAGCATGTGTGCGTCAACAACGTGGGTTCGTATTTTTGCACGTGTCCTCAAGGCTACAGGCTCAATGAAGACGGGAGTACGTGCACAGGTCTGTACCCAATTTAAAGTTTGTGCCCGAAAGCTTATATCCATTTTTTTTGTTTCTTGTTCCGATATGTACAATGAATGATGGCTGCAAGCAAATCAAGCTACGCTTAACCTGTGGCCCTTCTGTTGGTCTCCCCGCTTCGAGTATTGCACCACTTCAAAGAATTCAAAACACAGCTGTTGGCTTGTGACCCTTACAAAAAGATCTGAACACATTACCCCTGTTCTCCAATCCCTCCACTGGCTCCCCATACATCGACGTATCACCTTCAAATTCCTCCTGATTGTTTAAAAAATATGTAATAATCTTACTCCATCTTATTTTAAAGGCTTAATTTCTTTCCGCTTTTCCACTTCAACCCGTTCTCTTCGTTCTTCCTCCACTCTCCAACTATCACATGGTCCCCGCACCTGTACCCGCTATGGTGATAGGGCTTTTTCTGTTATTTCCCCGTCTCTTTGGAATAAACTCCCTCTCTATATTCGTACTGCCGAAAATGTTGATAAGTTCATATGTTTACTCAACTTTAATTCTGTTGTTATTGCTGTTGTTATATTATAATATGTACATGTACATAATGCTGTATTTTATTTTAATGTCATACTTCTTTTTTTCCCGGATCGATGCGCTTGGAAACTTCAGTATTAAGCGCAATATAAATGTTATTCATTATCGTTATCATTCTCTATTATTCATTGTAACGCTGACACGTTTTACATCCTGTGTATTGTAAAGACAATAAAGTACAAAAATAAAACTACTTTGTTGAAAGCTTATGGTTGTTAACTATATGTATAGAACCAACAATCTATGTACACATTTTCATGTATGTGCATGTACAATGATAATGTAGGAACCAATAAATCAAATCAAATCAAATCAAATCAAATCACTTTCATCAGGTAACCAGGATTGTGGGCTAAGATGCCAGTGAGAATTTGAAGCAATTAATGATCTCTAGGACGAAATTTAGTCCAGTAGGCAATTGACAAGCCCGCCCCCTTTGACGGGGAAGTTTACATTCCGTAAAATCTATCAGGATTTATACGCCCCACCAAAAGAAAGAACAACAGCTATATTCAGAAAAAAAAAGTGTAATGAGTTCATGACGTCAAGGATTTTCATTTATATGATATGACTTATAATGTAACTGCATGCATGAGATACTTAGTAAGAGACAATATAGTGACATAACAATTTCACTATCCATTACATTAAGTGTTTTTTGAATGAGTGTAAAATGTGAATTTATTAGCGTGTTAATACTACGTGCTTTAATAATTATTGTTCGGTCTCATTAATATGCGTTTTCGTCCTATACATATCAAGTGTCGTGATGACCCCTTTACGAGTGTAGCTGTTCTCTCCTGTGTACCAATCTCATGTGGTATATGGTATATGGTACATTGCGATATTTGGTATACGGAATATGGTATATGGAACATTATACCGTATGTCCAAAAAAAAAAATTACAACAGGACCCTCCGCAATGATATCTTTAAAAATAGTGAATCAGTCCAAATACAAATTCAGGGTGTGAAACTATAATTCATTGCCTACATCGTACAGAAAATCCCATTCGATTTGCTTCAGTGGTCAAAGAGAAATGAGGAGTTTTGTAGAGGATGTCAAGAATCTCTTCCCTCCAAGTTCTGTCTATTTTATCCACACACAAAAGCATCGAAGTGCTTAACTTGGAAGAATCAGACTCATGACATGCTTTACAAAACTCCTCATTTCTCTTTGACCACTGAAGCAAATTGAATGGGGTTTTCTGCAAAATAGAGCTAAGATGTCATGTTTTAAGACCCTGAAGTAGCATTTAGACAGTTTAATCATATCGGGTGTTATCAATGCAAAAATTTGATTGTATTTTTTTTTTTTTTTGGGGGGGGGGGGACATACTGTACATAATATGGTATATGGCATGATGATTATGTAGTATATGATAATTATGCAATATATGGTGCATGGGGTATCATATACAAAGGGGTATTGTAAATGGTATGTTATGAGAATCCTTTGTATTCCTGGGCCCTGTTGCTTAAAGCAACGGTAACTTTACATTTTATGTAGGCCTACTCTGCAACCAATGGTTACAACCATAACAACACTCATTCCATAAGCAATTCAAGCCAAGAAAGCACTGATGGTTACCGTGGATTCCAGAGTTACCATTCATTGTAACGTTACCATAGTTTTATGCAACTTGGCCCTGATTGTGATTATAATCAATATTAAGTATATAGCCATAATTGCAGTTTGGGAAGATCGCGTGGGCGAGATTTCCAAAGTAAACTACAATTATCATTATGTATATAATATTATACAGTATGGGTATAGTGGAATTCTCTTTGGTTTGCTAACGAAACATGCGCATCAGAAATCTGACTGCCGAAATACGATTGAGTAAGCGATGTAACCTATTTCAGTCTGATTTAACTTGAAGTAATTGAAGTAAAAATTTGTGAAATTGAATGAAAAAAAGTTTGAAAATGAATGGGAAAACGTATAACATAATTCAATATGCACGGAACTTTAAGGCGTCCCTTCTTCTCACGCAAAATACTATCAGATCCCCAAAAGTGCCAATGGTGCCAATGTTAACGTTTCACCTAGTTAACGGTCTGCGATAAAATAGTACAATGAGAGGTCGCGCGTTGGTGTTGGGAAGCTGTTGTAATGTCAGTATTACCGCAGTCAAGTTCAACCGAATGACAGGAGGTGAAAATGTCGGTGGAAGCTCAGAACGGCACCACGAGATTAGTACATCGTTTCATTAAAAGTACGGTAAAGGTCGAGGGGAATTCCCGGCAATTAGGAGTTTATTTCCTTCTTCTTTGGATTATCTATTGATACAATCAAGAAGGTGCCATCTACTCTATTATGCTCTAAAGACTGCAAAGACATATTGCACTTTGAGTGTCATCATGAAGGAACAATGAATGTGTCACTGAATGGACGAGATCTGTCAATGAAAGTGGCCAAATGAATAGGCCAGCCTAAAGTTTTGAATGCAGGTTTGTGTTTAGGGTTGTGTTAAGGTTTCTTCTAGCATTTTATGGTTCATGGTTCATAATCTTTAACATGGCCACCTGTGCGATAACTTGGTCACTCCCACAAAGGCCAACTCACACAGTTCATTTTCCTCTGTTCATATTCAACACATAGCTCGTAGCGACAAACTCTGTCTTGAATATGCAGAGAGAAAATTGATAATGGGTTGGCATTTGTTGGAGTTACCAAGTTATCGACAACGTGGCCATGTTGAAGGTTATGGACCATAAAAGGTTAGAAAAACACAAACCTGCAGTGACCTACAGGCTGGCCTGTTAATATTGACCACTTTCACCGATCTCATCCATTTAGCGACACATTCATCGTTCCTTCACGATAACGCTCAAACTTGGAAAAAGCGCAATTTGTTATTGCTGTCTTTAATGTTCATGTGCTCAATCATGCATGCTATCTGTCAACATATTGTGATTAGGTATCAATGGAAAGAGGAATAGTTCTCCTTCTTTGACAACCTACATTGCGCTCTCCATAGCTGACAATTATGAAATAGTAGCCATGCAAAGTTGGTTTGCCTCTTTTTGATACGCACTGTATATGTAAACCACTGTAACGTCCTGTACGGGATAACTGTCTTGTTTAGATACATCCGGTGATGATGCAGAATAGTTTCAAGCTTTCACTCTTGCGTAATGACAACTTTATATAACAATTATATCACGTGACTGATTTACATTGATTGTCCATTTTAAAGGTAATATAACTGATAAAGCGCTAACAAGATCGCATGTTTCATGAACACAATCCTCGTGTAGCCTCGACCTAGGAATTGCCATACATGGCAAGCATGGAAGACCAGCTTTTCACGTTAACCAAGGAAACTTTCACTTATTCAACGATGAATACAGCTTTTGTAACAGCGGTAGAATTAAAGTAAAATCAAATCTCACTAAGGGATTTGGAATGTCGTATACTATAGATCTTGAAATTAACGTTTTTATTCTAACCAACAGGTGTCATGCAGAAATCTGTATAGTTTGCAGATTTTGTTGTAGGACTGATTTTATATCTCAATTAGTAGAATTATAAAAGGCATGGAAAACAATGCCATGCTAATTCTAATTGATAACATTAACCACAAGGTTTGAGGCTTATGCAGGCAAAATCCTTGAACTTTGAAGGAAAGAATGATTGTCATTGAATGCACTTAATTTTCCTGGACACTTCTTCCGCATCGCGATGAGCTCGCAACCACACTACGACCTTTTTGGCTCGCGCTATACGCTGCTTTAATATAGTAAAAAGATACTATTTTTATTACACAAGACTGCTGATCAGCCTACTACTTCTGATAACACCATTGTTTGTCGCACTTAAAACAACACTTACATGTGTATATCTACCAAGTACTCATCACGAAGTTTGGTTCCAATGGCAGGTCTACACAATATCTCGATGTTCTCCATTATGAGTTTAAGAGGAAAGTATCTTTATCTAAATAGGCACCAAATCATTTTAACTCTTATCCACATTAATTATTTAGTCATTAATGAGTAACTAATTTGATTTATTTCATTATTCCTCTGACAGTTATCCGCTATTTAGTTGCAATAAAAGATACTCGCAATCATGAATTCATGTTTCTATATTAGATTACGACTTCAGAGCTGGATTGTAATGCTGCAAAATGGTTTAAGTTTCTCAAAAATGATTTCCTCCGTGTCTTTCGATTTGCCAGGGTGGACTATTAATGTTTTCTCTTCTCCATCTCTCACCTTCCTGTCTCTCCCCCTCTCTCCCTCCTTCCCTCTATCTATCTATTTATCTATCTATCTATCTATCTATCTATCTGTCTATCTATCTATCTATCTATCTATCTATCTATCTACCATCAGCCGAAACTTGCAGTCCGCTGCCAGACCCCAGAAACGGAAGAGTAAGCAGAAGCTGTGGCCGGGACCAAGGCGACACCGGTCTGCCGGGTAAAGAACCATAGAAAACTCTCTGCAATTAAAAAAAAAAATAAAAATACGAAGCTCGGGTACAATGTACTGCTCAAATACTTATGAAATAGGTTATCTCTTTTATCATTAGGTTATTCTTCTTAGTCTTTAACTCGCCCTTTGTCCTTTCACTACTTGTTAATGTAGCACTTGAAAAACACAATTGTTTTTCAGTTGTAATGTAACTGCAACACCCATTCATGTACCGCGTTCTTTATCTCTCTTGTAATTACACAAGTGGAATAGATATTGGTCCCTGAGTGAGTAGGTACTTGTTAGAATGAAACCTTATCGAAAAACAAAAACAAGAGGAATAATCAGTGCATGATGATCATTTGAACAAACGACCTGAAACCTGGGGCCGACGAATAGAACATTGCAAAGTAAGGGTGAATGTTCATAATCATGAAAACAGTGGAAAACAGTCGACTGAAATATTAAAGGCTTCAAGCCGTCACGCATAGTGACTATGCTGTCCTATGTTGGCAAAAGGAAGCAATTACCATGTCGTCATAGTAATTAATGGGTTTAGACTGACTAAGCATATTTGCTTTGTTGCCGAATTTACAGCAACACTCGTCCTACTGAGGTGCTATGTCCGAATCAAGACGTCCTATGGTTACATTGAACGGGTGTCAACGTAAATTACAGATAGATTTTGCTTATCTATATTAAAGAAACAGCATTCTGTCGCTTGCTTCTCTTTGTCATGGTAGGACATAACAGTATAATCTTGTGCTCACCTTATATTCAAGTTTCCTTCCTCAAGGTGTAGAAATATGGCTTAATTTGCATATAATTTACCTATGAATAATATCGAATGACTACGTTCTCTCGATGTCGCTTCCCTCACATTTTTTTTTTTTTTTTGCCATCAAGACTAATCACAATTATACCTTAATCAGTGTAATGAGAGTGCGATCTCATAAGGGGGCCAAAGAGGCGCAAAGGCACCAATGTGTGTATGTTATCCAATACTATCTGTTTTTTTTTTTCTTCTCTTTTTCAGTCCAAACAACATGCACGTATAACTGCAACCGAGGTTACCACTTGGACGGCGACGAGCAGCTCGTGTGTACAGCTCACGGCCAGTGGTCAGGGGAAGTGCCCCGTTGCGTTCGTGAGTACCGCATCGGCCACCCGTTTAATCTTACGCTGAATTGTCGCCTTCCTTGTGATTTTTTCCACTTTTTTTCCCCTCACAATCTTATGATGTTATTGTATTGAATGTATAATCTACACCTGCAAATATTTGACTTGATATGCATGATATTTATGAATAATTGTTGAGCTTGCCACATGTTATTACTTCCTTCCTTCCTTCCACTGGGCCATTTTCTGCGTCATCAGATTAAAGATGCGCTCATTTCCCACTTTCCAACGAGAGTGAAAAAAAAATAAAACATGAGGAAGATTAGAAAACCTATTCGCATGACAGTGGTCATGATTTTTTTTCCTATCATAATACACATTCCATACCTTTCAGCCCAATACTTCTAGGAGTAGGGACCTATGTGAAATAAGTGGACGAGTACTAGTCTAGTTTGTCAAATGGAAAACCGTTTTGATTCTTGTTAAGAATCAAGTTTTGGGTAATGTGTGTTTTATTGAACCTTTTTCGTGTTCGTAGTGGTAATGTTATTTGTTTAGCTATTGAATATTCCAGTGTATTTCGTTATGATTCATGTTCATGAATGAACAATTTCCAAGTGAAAGTGACTTTTTGCCGGGCTAATTTTCACTGAATTTTCAATCCGTTTTTCCATGTGCAGGAACCGACTGTGCCAGCTTTGAGCCTCTCGAGTTCGGCCAGATTCTGCCCGAGAGCTGTCGCCTTGGGCCCAGCGAGCCTCAGTCCGCCTGCACCTTCTCCTGCCAGAGCGGCTACCACCTTCTTGGTGCATCGGTTGTGACGTGTTCGAGAAGGGGAGAATGGTCGCGGAGGGCGCCCATTTGTTCAAAAGGTAAAGGAGACCTACATTTGAACAACTATAAATTAGTTATACTGAGGACAGAATTTCAGAATTTATGATAATTGGGATGAAGAATAAGAGTATTTTCAAAATTTATAACAAATTGCAATAAACAAGGATGATAACATGGGAGGGTCACCATAAGAATGCATGAGCTGGGGCTCAAGGAAGCAGAACAAAAGAAGAAAGCATGCATAGATAATACACAGGTGAACTCGCGAGCAAGTGGTATTGTAATGGAATTACACTGCTACATTTCTGAAATATGTAAGCCTCTATGTCATCATCCTTGTTCAGTGTAATATGTTTAAGGTTTTTCAAATTATTGTCTCTCTGCTCAAGAACCACAATAAATGCCACAAATCTATACATGGAGCTGTTGATTTATGTGCTACATTATGTGATATTATGAAAATCGTCTGGAATGCCCCTTTAATAAATTCTTATGGTGCAGAACTCATTATAATACCCTAATTGTGCAGAAATTGTGCACAGTTTTACCCCAAACTCTGCAAAATGTAGAAAATCAAATCTAAGAATGGGATCTTGCTTTTCGGCACATTCCGGGCAACGGGTCACGGGTTTGATTGACAAGTTGCATATTGTATGTTAAAGTTTGTCATGATTTTCTCTCGTTTCTACGTCTTCTCATGCAGATTCTCGGATTCGATGCCCTGAAAACATCACGGCCATTTTACCACAGGGGTCATCGCAGATGGTCGTCGCCCTTCCCGAAGCTGATCACGTCCTGGACTTCGTCAACGCGTCGCATCTGCTGTCGGGACACTCTTTCGGGATCGGCGAAACCCTGGTTACGTACACGGCCTACACGATTGACTCCAGGACGGCCGAATCGTGTAGGATGGCCGTCAACGTCGTGGGTAAGCCGCTGCCACTAAACCAATAACATAAATGGATGGTGTAGTTTGGTGGAGATGGGGACTTCAGGTTTCCAACTTTTTGCGAGATAATGAGAAACCGCTCATGAAATATGAAAGAGCATACAATGCTTTGATCAGTATATGTTTTGCTTGATTATTGTATTGCATGAAAATTGGTGTTGAAATGGCTGAGATATCCAAAAACAAAGTGGTCCTTATAAAAGATGGGACCCACCTCTTATTAGGGCCACTTTGTTTTACTTTGTTTTTGGATATCTCAGCCATTTCAAAACTGATTTTCATCAAATAAACTTTAAATTCCTCTGAGAATTAGTACTCTTTGATATTGATTTATGTAAGTAGTTTCTAATTGTCTTGCAAAAAGTTAAAATCTGAATCCCCATCTCAACCAAAACTATATCATTCCTTTGAGACTTGCTGAATAAAGTTTGGTTACTTTATGTTTCAAAGTAACGAATTCCAGCAACCCGGCCATATAATATGTCTCTCTCTCTCTTCAATTTTTTTATTTTTTTATTTTTTTTTTAAGCACTGACACTCTGAAAAAGACAGACGTAGTACTAGTAAACATTAGAGTGGCATAATGGGCGTCGGGCAGTCGGGCGTCTTTGTGTACTGTGTACATGTATGTATATACCGTATGTCCCCCCCCCCCCCAAAAAAAAAAAAAAAATACAACGGGACCCTCCGCAGTGATAACTTTAAAAGTAGTGAATCAATCCAAATACAATTTCAGGGTACAAAACTATAACTCATTGCCCAGATCTTACAGAAAACTCCATTCAGTTTGCTTCAGTGGTCAAAGAGAAATGAGGAATTTTGTCGAGCATGTCAGAAATCTCTCCCCTCCAAGTTCTGTCTATGGTGTTCACACACTAGAGTATCCAAGTGCCAAACTTGGAAGAATCAGACTCGTGACATGCTTTACAACAATCCACATTTCTCTGTGACCTCTTAACCAAATTGAATGGTGTTTTCTGGAGCAAAAAAAAATAGAGCTAAGATGTTATATTTTAACACCCTGAAGTAGCATTTAGACAGTTTAATCATATTGGATGTTATGAATGCGAAAATCTGATTGTATTTTTTGGGGGGACATACTGTATGTATGTATGTATGTATGTATGTGAGAAAGTTGCGTCTTAGCAAGTTTTAGATAGCCCGAGCCAAGTGGCTGAATGGCTCCGTATTATTATACACGTCTGCACCTTTGATATTCTTTGCCATTTGATGAATGAAGAGAAGAGAAAAGTATCTATTGATCACCCATAACTCTGTAAAACGTCTCTTTACTCTGTAATTGTTTATTTCAAGCCACAATGTGAAAAAAAAAAACATGTTACAGTTCACTTCACTTCAAGCTACCAATATTGCAACTTCCCTTTACATTGATTCTCTCGAAAACACACTTTGGTTCGGATTTCCGATATTTCGCAAGCACACGCGTCAGATAAGCAACATTTAATTTGTTTTCCACTTAGCTCGGAAATGAAATGTGCTCGTTCACCATTCCGTAGATCACATGTCTTCACTTGTCATAGTACAGTCCAACCTCGATTATCCGGCCTTCTCTTACCAGGACATCTCTATTTTGATATCCGGGCGCCTCCTAGCAGTGAAGAAGAAGAAAAAACAAGAACAACAAAGAAAAAGTGATTTAAAGTACACAACTTAATACCCACCAACTCACGCAATTTACCTACCATGATGCCACAGAAACATGTAGTGAATTTTACAGTAACTTTTTTTTTTTAATTACATGACTGTAATTTTCAGTAGGCTAGCATAAATTACACAATTGTTGCGGTGTACACTACCTTCGTATAGCTACCACTGGACAGGAACATTGAAACATAGTTTCTCCCATATCCGGCCAAATCGCTTATCCGGACGGGTGGCAGTCCCGACATGGCCGGATAACAGAGGTCGGACTATATCATATTGTCACTTTGATATTCCCATCAAATATCATAATTATATCACAATTCATCCCTACCAAAGACAGCGAGTCCCCGCAGTCCCTCCAGTGCCCTCAACAGGTGACTTTGAAGGTTCAAGAACGCTACCCAACCTCGATCAACCTGACGCAGCCAACCTTTACTGATAATGTGGCGATCGTCAGTGTCACACGAGAAATAGTGAGTCCAAAGCAAGTGCGTTTGTTCTTTAAGTTATTGTTATGTAAAATCTTGTCACTTTGCTTACTATACTGTTCCATTAATTCTGCAACTGCGTTTAAATGCGTAACACAATTTGGTTTTGATATTTGACGCTGATTTTTCTCAATGCATCTCTCGAATGTAAAACTCTTTCTAAAATATCAGTCCATGCAAGGCTGTAATGCATCTGATAAACGTATGCGTTTTCGCCGAGTTCTAGTCTGTAGGTTTCAAACTGGTGAGCAAATCACAAACAAAACCGTGTGATCTCAAAAGCGAAGCGACATTTGCTCCTTCGTCACTTGCTCCGATCTTGTTTTCTCCAAGGACTTTGGGTTAGGGTTAGGGTTGTGATAGGGTTTTATAGGATTAGTCTGATGTGAGGATTAGGATTAGGGATAGGGTTATGTTTGTGGGTAGAATATATGTTTGGTTAGCATGCAGATTTTTCATGAGAGTAATTGTCGCAGGAGCAAATGTCATGGAACCGATCACAACTTTCAACTTTGATTACCTATATCAAGTCCGTAATTTGTTCTTGAATCCGTCTAAATCACTGAACTGCGATTTGTCAAAATCAAAGTACCTTTTCGTATAGGTTACGAAAGTAGTGATAAAATAGGAATAGATACACAAGAAAAATCTATCAATGATATTTGTATTCATATTTATTTGCCTCCCCAATACGTACATATTTATATTATGTAACTTATATAAAAACTTCGAATGATTTTCATTTTCAAACTAGTGTAAAATTCGAAGTACCCATCCAACTGTATCAAAGACACTGTGTTAATGATTACACTTAGACAAACTCAGCAATAAACAGTAACAAGTAAGTTTTAGTTATGTGCCGTTACTTAACACCGCAGTGTGATGTATGTATTCCATGTGTAGTTCCCTGACGGTGTCATCACGTGGGGAGAATACACAGCCCGGTATGTCGCCACCGACACGTCTGGTAACACAGCTACTTGCACTTTCGGAATCACTATACAGCGTGAGTATGGGCAATGTAAATAACACACCCACACCCACATACACCCCCTCCCCCCCCCCCCCGCAAACACACAAAAAAGTTTACACACAAACACACAGGCATGTATTCATAATCATGATAATTTCTGTGATGATTACAACCGTATCCGGACACTTACCCCCTGGGCAACCACCCTCCGGATAACTACCACCCGGATAATTACCCACCAGGTCTATTCCCCCTTAGGGCAACTACCCCCCGGACAACTACCCTCCTAGGGCAATCACCCTCCAGGGCCATTACCCCCTAGGGCAACTACCATCCGGTCATCTACCCTCCTAGGGCAACTACCCCCAATGGCAATTACCCCTAGGACATCTACCCCCCAGGTAATTACCCCCTTGGTAACTACCCCCTGGATGACTACCACCCAGATAGCTACCCCCTGGATAACTACCCCCCGGATAACTACCCCCTGGGTAACTACCCCCCGGATAACTACCCCCTGGATAACTACCACCCGGATAACAACTCCCCGGATAACAACCCCCCGGATAACTACCCCCCGGATAACTACCCCCCGGATAACTACCACCCGGATAATTACTCCCCGGATAACTACCCCCAGGATAACTACCACCCGGATTACTCCCCCTCCCCCCTTAACCATATCCCGAACCCCCCCCCCGCCCCCGAAAGTTACCACCCGTTGTAATTTTTCCATAAGTTCATAACACCATATCAGAAGATGCACCTTTCTCTTACACTGTCATCATTCACTCTTTTGGCTTGTCATTTTCTACCGTTATAACACATTAGACGATAAACATAAGAAAAGGAGAGTTGATTGCACTGCAATTCATATTCCCTTAACATTAGCGAGGGACCCTTCGATTAAAGCCATAATTTCTGATAGGATCCGGGCACGGTTTTATAAAAGTTATCAGTCCTGATAAGCTGTCAGTTCCACACAATTACCAATCGTTGTAGGTCGATCAAAGCAGGTCCATGGTAACAAGTCAGTGACTCGAGCTTATCAATCAAGCAGAACCCATGGTTTTATTGAAATTATTAGAGACTAACAAGATGTCATAACTGGCAACTTTTATCAAACGGTGCCCTAATCTGTCATAAGAGTAAAATTACAGCTTGTTTTACATACAAGTAGAATTGTGCTAGTTTTCAAATTAAATGTTCTCGACACTGAAATCAAGTTCAAATATAAGTTAGTCTGATTAGAAAGAGTAAAATATTACGAGTTTAACGGTATTTCTTTCTTTTTTTTCTTTTTTTTTTTTTTACAAAACACCCCTAGTTGTTAACGAAGTCTTTTGTCCTGCACCCTCTTTTTGAATAGATCTATAGAGAGTAAAGTAGTTGACAGAATCCTTTTTGCATTATAGGGCTGCTCTGTTTTATCCCGGCCATTTCAAGAGTATTTTTTTTTTTCACAAAAATTTGAAACCTTCTTGGAATAACATGCTCTTTAATATTTCGTAAAGGGTTTCTAATTATCTCACCCAAAAGATGTTTAAAACCTGAAGTTAGGTCTCGACTAAAACCAGACGATATGAAAAAATGTTGTTTTTTTTTTCCAATTCAAATAGCAAACGTTGTTCGAAAATAAAAATGAGAGACGTAATTTTCTGGGGGAGAGTTACTGTAAGAGGGGTGATTGGTTGGAGCCTAATTTTAATAAGGAGTAATTGTCAAGGGAGGTAATGCTCCGCGGTGATCATACCAAGGAGGTGACAATCTCTTCCCACATCCTTGATAAGTACTAGTTGTTAACGCCCAATGATGCAGTAGGGCAATTCTGAAATGAGTGTTAACGGTATAACAGTAAAATAGTTACAAAATTGATGAAACAATGCAAAGAAAGCAAATTAAGACAGAGACGAAGTACACAAATAAAGATACAGTGAACTCCCGTTACAACGAACACGGTTATAACGAAATTTCGTTATAACGAAGCAAACTTCTGGTCCCAAAATTATCGCCATTAAAGTCTATGGTACAAAATTCGCTTATAACGAAGACGGTTATAACAAAATTTTCGTTACCACGCAGTCTTTTCTGAGCGCCACTGACAAAGAAAAACAAAAGAAATGTGCTCCTTTACAACGAAATGCGGATCGTATTCGAAAATGCAAAGCGGAACAAGCATTTTTATAGCGTCTCTGCATGCATGAGTAACGGAGTAACGTAGTTAAGTAAAAAAAAAAAAAATAAAAAATAACCTTTGGAATATCGAACTGTAACCAAATCCTACACCGTCATTTTCTACACATGTGTGACAACACAAACAACTTTATGCTCTTTTTAAAATGTAATATTTAAACGAAATTAAAAAGGTACTCTCCCATTTCACATAGCTTTCCAGCGTATGATGAGGATTCAACAAACAGAAATTTATTTTTATGCGTGGTTTCCTTCTTTTCGTTATACATTGCATATTATTATAACGATATTTCGCTAAAACGAAAAAACAAACAAACAAACAAACAAACAACTGTCGGTCCTGGGCATTTCGTCCTAACGGGAGTGCACTGCACATGAACACACACGAGATAAATCCCTTGTAATGAGAGAAAGAGGAAAGGTGAGTAATGAATGACAGGAATAGACTACCTTCACGGTACATGGACAGAGAAAAGCGAGAGGGAAGAGGAAGATGATGGGTCAAAACCAGGGCACGTGAGGCATGAGATATAAGCTCCTCAAAATAAAGAAGTGTTACATGGAGTTGTGGTAAACGATAGACGATTGTGGTTAAAAGAAAATGCTAAAAGTGAAGTGTAACATTTCTTCAAAATGTCTTTAGTTCAATGGTAAAGGCATTCAAACTTAAAACTTCTTTTATACTATAAACTATCAAGAGAAATCCGAAATTTCGGAACAGTAAAAGAAAATACAGATTTAGCGAAAACAGTTTTGGTTAAAGGCATTGACATTTACTGGATTACCGGGTAGGATATGCAGGGACAGTTTCGTTTTTGATGAACATAGAGTCACTGACAGAAGGGAGGAATTAAGCTTGTACATAAATCGTCCTAAATGCAAACGATACATATCGTAAATCCTTAAGATGTTGTTTTCATAAGATGAAGTATCAGTATGGCATCTCCGTGATTCCTGGCAAATGATACAAAGAACTTCGTTTCCTGTAGTAATAATATTCTTTTTATTAAAAGTAAAAGTTGGGGGGGGGGGCAATGACCCGGGAGGTAGTTATCCAGGGGGTAATTGATTGGTGCACTGTCCTGGGGGTAATTTTCCTTTTGATAGTTATATAGGGGAGGGGGAGTTATAGGCCTACTTATCCGGGGTAATCATTCACGGGAAGTTATCGGAGGGGGTTGTTATCGGTGTTATCGGGTGGAAGTTATATGGGGTCTAGTTATAGGAGGAAGGGGTAGTTAACCTGGGGATAATTTTACTGGTGGTAATCATCTGGGGGGTAGTTATCCGGAGGGTAATTATCAGGGGGGTAATTATCCGGGGGTAGTTATCCGGGAGGTAGTTATCCGGGGGTAGTTATCCGGGGGGTAGTTACCCAGGGGGTAGTACTCCGGGGGGGTAGTTATCCAGAGGGTAGTTCTCCGAGGGGTAGTTACCCAGGGGGTAGTTCTCCGGGGGGTAGTTATCCAGGGGTAGTTATCCGAGGGGGTAGTTATCAAGGGGTAGTTATCCGAGGGGTAGTTATCCAGGGGGTAGTTTTCCTAAGGGGGAATAGCCCTGGGGGATGATTGCCCTAGGAGGGTAGTTGTCCGGGGGGTAGTTGTCCTAGGGGGTAATTACCCTGGAGGGTAATTGCCCTTGGAGGGTAGCTACGCGGGGGGCGTATTTTTTATTTACACGCAAGCCTGTGGCTTTTCGCAATCTAATTCAATGAAACCGCTCGAGAATGCGTCTATGCTTACTCCACTAGGGTTGTTGGTTGCGAAGAGTGAGCACCACAGAACTCTTAAGGAATTCTGTGGTGAGCACCGAGCACCGAGCACTGAACCCTCCGCTCGCGATTCGTACACGTTCATCATGAGTGAGTGTGTGTACGCGCTGTGAAAGTTTTGCTCGCCGTGGTAGACCTGCATCCAAGTACATGTACGTATGTAAACGAGTGAGAGTGCGAAAAAGAAAACAGTACAAAACAAAAAATCTGACCAGGAGGAGAGGGGGAGAGAGAGAGAATCATAAGGAAAGAGATAAAAAAGCAATGAATATTCTGTGATACAATGTATCTCATCAAATGAGGGTACATTCCATGGAAGACCAATTATTGGTGTATGATGGGGGTGTCAATGGGCTACACTGACCGAATATTATATATATATATATATATATATATATACATATATATATATATATATACAGGTTGGAGTGATTTTTAAAGGGATGGTAGGGGCGCTGAGCATACTCCCAAAGAATTACATTTAGATGGTCATTTTTCGCCTTTGTAAATTGTAGGCCTATACACGTTTGCGTTTATGTGGGGGGGGGGGGGACTGAAGGTGAAGCCAATCCACCCCCCCCCCATATTGAAACGCATAACGACACAATAGGCCTACACATGACGAGTAATCTAACAGAATGTAAGTATATAATGTAACACTTTTCCATCTCCGTTGATTGATAATTTAGATATTGACAGGAAAGATTGAAGGGAAAAGGAGTGGAGAAGAAGAGCATGGATGGAAAGCTTGAAGGGAAAGTACTAGTAAGTTATGGAATAGGCTACAGCTGGTACATATGCATGTACATGTATCAGAGAGTTGTGAAATAACATGATCGCTTAAATCTAATGACACCTGAATGGAACAAACATCATACATTGGAAAATGTTTGCCTGTTTTCACATTTTAAAATCAATACATTGTATCAAAAGTACTGTATTTGTCTTTCAGACCCTCCTCACTCTCTTCTTTCCAAAACGTCTCTCATCTCCCGTCTCTCCATACATCATAGTATTTGTTCCAAATTCAAGCTCTCTCTATCTCTCTTGACTCCCTCTCATATCACATGATTTCTGTTTCTAAGACCCCCTCTATTTATACATTGTATGTACATGTACATTTGTATTAACTTTATTTCTCAGACCCCAACCCCCTGTTATATCTGTTGATATTAAAGGCCCCCAAATCTATCTTCATACTGATGGTATATTATTTTGTTTCTCAAACCTGTCCCTCTTTCCTTCATACTAGTTTCAAAAACTCACTCTGCATATTCATTTTCCGACCTCTCTCGGACCCCCTCCTTTTTCAAATTCATGACTCGTGTATTCCTTCCTCGATCACTGCTTGAATTAGCATTATCATACAATTCATTTTTCATACTCTCTCTGTCTCTCCCATTCTCTCTTTCTGATTCTTAAACTTTACAATGTTTGTTTACAAGACCACTTATTACTCTCTACATTGATCAGTTTGTCTAGAAACATGTACAGTCACATGTTATCTAGGAAAATTACACCACTGTTGCATGAAGTCATTATACACTTTATTCACTTCTTATGTTCAAGCACTTTTTTTCATGAAGGTATACTACAGAATGTAATCGGATCCTCCAATATCCAAGAAGTATTGTGATACAAACTAGAACTATCACTCAATGTGATTAATATCCCCAAAACTAAACACTGAGGCATGCAGTTAGCGCAACAGGCAATGATCACTTTGTATATATGCTTTTCTTAAAAAAGAAATACTATGACAGTGTATTGTTCAACATTGAATAAAATTAACAAAAATGCGTTACTATGCTCACTGATAGTCACATGTTCCATATCTCAAGTCAAGTGCTCAAAACTTGAGTGAGTAAAGTCAGTAAATCAGCAATTTCTATGATTTTCATTAAGAATACTGTTACCATGTCAACACAATGTTTGACATTAACCCTATAAAGCCCAAGCTATTTTGACCCCTTCCAGGCCCAAGGGGGGGGGGGGGGCACATTGTGCCCCCCCCTATATAACTTCTTTATTATATGATGTATGACCGTCATATTTGGCACATGGGTAGAGCAACTCATACTCTACAAGACCCAACATTTGAAATTTCCCAAGGTCATCCACTGAGGGCGCTATTAACCAAAATACAAAGAAATACATAGGAAATATGCTAAAATCATGTTTTTCTTTTTATTTCTTTATCCCAAGTATATATGTTTTTTATTTCATATCAATCATTTTCATATTTACCACAAAGGAAAAGCAAGTCAACCTTCACTATTTGTTACTGTTGAAATTTCTCAAGGTCAACATGTGGGGGCGCTATTCAATACAATATAAAGAAATATATGAAACCTATGATGTATTGCTTGGAATGGGTACATATATTGGTATCATATTCCATATTTCCAAAATATTGAAATTTTGAGTTTGCAGATTGATAATATGATGAAGAAATGATATTACAGGCAAAGCTTGTGTGAAGATAACACAAAATAAAAGGGTAGTCTTTGGAAAATGTTGTATTTTCGATTATTTCTATTATGTCTATTGTTTGATGCCTATGTCATATAAAAAATAAAGGAAATAATAAGAAGACCATTTCAGGGTAATTCACAACCATAATAACTTCACATTTTGGTCCTTCAGCAAATAATAGCCAAGAAAACCCCCATTTCATCCATTATTATATTGTTAACTGAAATTTGAACAGAAAATCATGCAAAATCTGACGAACATGGTTGTCAGTTTACGGTTGCCATGGCAACCAGCAATATCGGACATAGCTAAATTATATATCAAAATGTTCGCAATAAGATTTTAGGAAAAGTCACCAAATTTGGTTGAAATCGAGTAAAAGGTGTAGGAGTGGCAAACGAAAATATGGTAGGGGGGCACAATGTGCCCCCCCCCCCCCCTTGGGCTTTATAGGGTTAAGAAAAAATGAAGTTTGCACAACTATATGTCATAGCTGTCACGTGGTCATGTGCCAAATTTCAAGTCAAATGCTCAAAATCCGAGGGAGTTAGGTGAATTCACAGTATCATTGCATAAGATTTTCATCCAAAATGTGCTGTCACCATGTGTAGAGCCCACTAATGTCAACAATAATCGACCAGTAGAGTCATAACAACCACTAATGTGACTGCCGTATCTTCAAGCTATATGCTTACTTGACGACAGTCTTCTGCATTTATACACTCCGTTAATTCAGTCAGTGATTTTCTTTATTCCGAGTGGTTCCCTATCGACGCGTTTTCTCATACTCTTTTCTTTAATCTGTCGATACACGTATATCTCAATTTTATATTCATTTCATTTCATTTTCATTTCATTTCATTTATTCCATTCCTTCTTTCTTTTTCGTCAAACATAACACGAAATGAATCAGAAGATATAACATAGGCATGTATTCGACTTTACATGGTAGATAATGGTTAACAAATAGGAAAGTATACATGCACACCGGCAGAATACAAAGTTATGTTTGAAGGGGAAAAAAAGAAAGAACTGAGAGGTTCACTGAAAAGCATGTTGTAAATTGTGAACCACTCAAAGGATTCTTGTGAATACATTAAACTTTTTTTTTTTTTTTTTACAAAGACAGGAGAGAACAAGACAGGACAATAGACAAGACAATAGAAACACAACGACATTACATGACTTTACAGTAGGGTATACCATGACAGTGATAAAACACAAAAGAATAATGGAAAGGAAGGAGAGAAAGAAAAAGGAAATGAAAGGAAAAGCCAACACGCTAAACATCGGGATCCTAAGAGGGAATTGAGGTGTTTCAGCTCAGTCAGCCGAGCAAAGTGTATACAAATAAGATAATGTAAAAATACACAATGATGAAATCAATGATTGGACGATGAATCCTTAGGCTGTAAAGACCAGCTAAGTAATGAATCGTATATATTAAAAAAAATATATATATATTCTAACTTACGCTGAAACGAATTCAAAGATAAAGAATTTTTTATATCACAACTTAAAGAATTCTAAAATCTAGGGCCAGTGTATATAAATGTATTTTGAGCCAATAATGTTCTCAGAAGGGGTAAATGAAACTCATTTGATCGCCTGGTGGGATAATTATGAAAATATTGATTTCGGGGAAACATTAAATCAAAAATGCTGGAAAGTGCATTTGTGTTATAATTAAAAGTAAACTGACCCAGCTGTAAGAAAAACAAATCTTTGATTTTTTAAATGTATCTAACAAATAATGGATCTGCATGGGAACGTGGAGAAACGCCACAAATAATACGAAGTGCCTTTTTTGTAATAACAATAATCTATCTACTAAAGTTTGATGGGCACTATACCCCATGCTAAGATTCCATAATTTAAATAAGGTAATATTAATAAAAAATGCAACGTCAGCAAAGAAGACAACGGGATATGAGATTTAAGTCTATTAATAATACCAATATTACGCGAAATTATTTTACTAATATTAGAGGCTTCCACGAAAGTTTATCGTCCACTGTAATACCGAGAAACTTTATATGAGATACACGCTCTAAGTGAACGTCATCAAAGATGATATCTGTTGGTAAAACTTCTATAGACTTACTGAATAACATATAGTTAGTTTTCTGAAGATTCAGTAATAATTTGTTGACTCTTATCCATTGAGTCACTTTTTTTTTAATTCGGAATTAACAGTAGAGTGATTGGATTTTAGTGGGAGAAGAAAATATTTGAATCATCGGCAAAACGTATAAAAGAAAGTATGTCGGATGATCTACAAAAATCATTTATGTAATATGATGAAAAGTAAAGGTCCTAATATACTACCCTGAGGGATGCCACATTTAATAACTTCAAGACTAGATTCGGATGTACACACTGCATGTTTCATTCTCTTGTAAACAAAAAGAAATGACTGTATTTCATTTTTGTAATATCATGATCGATGCAGAAAATTCTTAATAAATTCATTTGAATCTGGATCGTGTAATGTCATAACAACCACTATAATATCATCATAATACGTCGACGACAAATGTCATAATGGCCATAACACTAATGTCATAACACATCGACGACAAAATTTAAAATCGAATTAATCACAAAATGTCATAACTCGTCGACCACAAATGTCAAATTTTTCAAATTTACTGCAAATGTCATAACGCGTCATAGGGGAGGATCCAGGAATTCCGTAAAGGCGGCGTGCCGCCTTTACAAAATCAAAGACTGGCGTGAACCCCCCCGCCCCCCCCCCCCTTTTCTTCTTTGTATTTTTGTTGTTTTAACAAATATAGAGAGGGGGCACAAGAGAGGGAAGCGCCCCCTCTCGATCCGCGATTGCGTTAACCACAAATGTCAAACTCGGATTAACCACAATGTCATAACACCTCGACCAGAAATATCAAAATTTCCAAATTTACTGCAAATGTCATAACGTGTCACAGGGGAAGATCCAGGAATTCCATAAAGGGGAGGCGACTTATACAAAATCAAAAGCTGGCGCAACCAGCTTCATTTTATTTCATTTTATTTCTTTTTGTTATAACAAAAATATAAGAGACGGAGGGGGCGCCGCGCCGCCCCTCTACAAAAGTACAAGCTGGCGCACCCCCCCCCCCCCTCCCCCGCCCCCATTTTTTTTTTTTTTTTTTACTTCTGTTGTTTTAACAAGAATATAAGGGGCACCAGAGGGGGATGCGCTCCCTCTCGATTCGCGATTGCATCATCCACAATTGTCAAAACTCATTGCTTGCATTTCAGGGGCGGATCCAGGAATTCCGTAAAGGGGAGACACCTTTCAAAATAAAAGGCTGGCGCAACCCCATCCCCTTTTTTTCGTTTTATTTCTTTTGTTTAAAAGAAAAAAAAGAGAAAGAAAATGAAGGAGGGGTTACTTTTGTAAAGGCGCCTCCCCTTTACGGAATTCCTGGATTCTCCCCTGCGTCACATTTGCAGTAAATTTTGAAATGTTGACATTTGTGGTCGACGTGTTGTGACATTTGCAGCAAAAATGGGAATTTTGACATCAGTCGTCGACGTGTTATGACATTTGTTGTTAATCCGATTTTGACATTTGTCGTCGACATGTTATGACATTAGTGGTCATTACGACATTTTGTCGTCGACGTGTTATGACATTAGAGGTTGTTATGATATTGCACGATCCAAATTCAAATGAATTTATGAAGAATGTTCTGCATCGATCATGATATTATAAAAATGAAGTACAGTCATTTCTTTTTGTTTACGAGACAATGGAACATGCAGTGTGTACATCCGAATATAAAACTGAGATATACGTGTACAGATCAAAGAATAGGCTAAGAGAACACATCGATTGGGAACCACTCGGAATAAAGAAAATCAAATGATCTGACCGAATTATGGCACATGTATTGGGAGTGTAAATTCAGAAGACTGTCGTCAAATAAGCATATAGCTTGAAGATGCGACAACCACATTAGTGGTTGTTATGACATTAGCGGTCGATTATTGTTGACATTAGTGAGCTCTAACATGGTGACAGCATATTTTGAAAGAAAATCATATAATGATATTGTGAATTCACCTAACTCCCTCAGCTTTTGAGCATCTGACTTGAAATTTGGCACATGTGACAGCTATAGTTTTGCAAACTTCATTTTTTCTTAATGTCAAACATTGTGTTGCCATGGTAACATTATTTTCATGAAAATCATAGAAATTGCTGATTTATTTACTTTACTCACTCAGGTTTTGAGCACATGACTTGAGATATGGCACATTGTTGTGAGTGAGCAAATAACACATTACTGTACTGTTAATTTTATTCAATAATACATTGTCATGGCATTTTTTTCCAGGAAAAGCATACAAAGTAATCATTGCTAGTTGAGCTAACTGCCTCAGTGTCTAGTTGGGGGTATATATTAATCACATTAGGTGATACTTCTAGTTTGTATTACAGTACTTCTTGGATATTGGAGGATCAGATTACATCTGTACCTTCATGAAAAAAAAAAGTGCTTGAATATAAAGAAGTGAATAAAGTGCATAATGACTTCATGCAATAGTGGTGTAATTTTCCTTCATACATGTGACTGTACATGTTTCTAGACAAACTGATCAATGTATATAGAGAGTAGAAAGTGGTCTTGTAAACAAACATTGTAAAGTTTAAGAATCAGAAAGAGAGAAGGGGGAGGGACAGAGAGAGAGTATGAGAAACGAATAAATTGTATGATATATATAGGCTAATTCAAGCAGTGATCGAGCAAGGAATACACGAGTCATGAATTTGAAAAAGGAAGGGGTCGAGAGAGGTCGGAAAAATGAATATGCAGAGTGAGTCTTTGAAACTAGTATGAAGAAAAGAGCGGGGCAGGTTTGAGAAACAAAATAATATACCATCAGTATGAAGATAGATGTAGGGCCTTTATTATAGCAACAGATAAGGGTCTGAGAAATAACATACAATGTATATTTATATATTATAGAAGGGGTCTTAGAAACAGAAATCATGTGATATGAGAGGGAGTCGGGAGAGATAGGAGAGAGCGTAAAAGTAATCTCATTCATCAACCCTTTGCAAGAACTCAAACTGCCCAAAATTCATTTGTATATGTTTGTATTAGAGAGTGGAATAATTTGCCATTGAGAATTAGGTCAGCCTCATCACTATCCAACTTTAAACGTACATGTCGCATCTATCTTGATAAGGGAAATTTGTAAAACAAGAATTGATTAGGGAAGCTGAATTTAAAAGTATAGTAAAATAGAAAGTATCTTTCTGCAATGTCATGTGAATTATATGTATGTGCATGAGCGTTTTTGTGACACGTGTTTGTGTGATTGAATGTGTGTGTGTGCGTGTGTGTGTGTGTGTGTGCTTGTGTTGCATCTGTCCTATGTAAATATGTTACTATTATACTTCTTATTAATATGTTTAAAACTTTAGTATGTTTTGCTTTAGTATGTTTTCCTATGTAAATATGTTACTATTATACTTCTTGTTAATATGTTTAAAACTTTAGTATGTTATGCTTTGTTTTATATGTTTATCCGGGACCCCTTTTTTTACAAGCTCTGCTTCTTTTGGGGTCCCAAACCATTCATTATTCTTATTGCTGTATCCTTTTGTAAAATGTCAAATGTTTAATGAGTATTGGTTAAATAAACTTGAAACTTGAAACTTGAAGCTTGTATTTGGAACAAATACTATGATGTATGGAGAGACGGGAGAAGAGAGACGTTTTGGAAATAAGAGAGTGAGGGGGGTCTGAAAGACAAATACATTACTTTTGATACAATGTATTAATTTTTAAATGAGAAAAATGGCAAGCATGATTTTCCAATGTATTTCACTCCATTCAGGTGTCATTAGATTATGCGATCATGTTATTTCAGAACTCTCTGATACATGTACATGCACATGTACCAGCCTATTCCATAACTTTCAAATTTTTTGTTTTGTATTGTCTTGTTTTTCGCACTCTCACTCGTTTACATAGTACAATGTACGTACATGGACTTGTTGGATGCAGGTCTACCACGGCAAGCAAAACTTTCATACACTCACTGATGCACGTGTACGAATCGAATCGGCGAGAGCGGAGGCACTGTACAAGTACTACTGAGTATTCAGTAACCCACAGAACTCTTCGCAACCTGAGCGGAGTAAGCATAGACGCATCACAAGCGGTTTCATTGAATTAAATTGCGAAAAGCCACAGGCTTGCGTGTAAATAAAAAATACGCGTCCGGGGGGTAGTTGCCCTAGGGGGGAATTTTCCTGGGGGGTAATTATCCGGGTGGCAGTTATCCGGAGGGTGGTTTTACAGGGGGTACTGTTCCTAGAACCATTATTCCATCATGACCATTGTTGCCAAATGATAGTAATGGTTATCATTATTATCATCGTTATCAGTATCAATATGATTATCGTAATCATCAATTTGCATCATAGTTGATCAAAATCTAGTTTTGTCTGCATCGTTATTTACGTCACAGACACTTGTTTTGCTTGTTTACACATTTTTCAATCAATCAATCAATCATAGTTCATTTCCAATCAACGAAAATCAAAACGTAATACAAAGTATACATATCACTCAGTAGGCCCACTACTAGATGCCTACTACTGCTAAATAGCAATGGCATATACTTATCAAATTTGAAGCATTGCTCTGTTCCAAGATTAGGACTTATTAGAAGCTGAGTAGGGACCACACCAGTTTCGTAGTTCATTGTGTGACGTCATTAGCGAAAATATGCTTTGATTTAAAAATCAATCCTTTTCTTGAAACGGTGATTTGTGGATTTTCACCCAGCTCTCGCCATGGATTGTGGCGTATTGGACGGCCCACTCAACGGCCACCACTTCTGCACCGCCTGGCGCGAAGGTCAGATGTGCCAGCCGGCGTGCCTACCTGGTTTCTACTTTTTCGATGGTCCCCTCCCTAGAGCGACTTACACCTGCGACAGCAACGCACAGTGGAGCCCATCGAAACAGGTCCCAGATTGCACAGCAGTCGAGCTCGTGAGGAGGAACGCCTCGGTGCCGTGTGCAGCGGGAAAGCAGCTGAAGACATTCCCCGCACTCAGCGGCCCAGCTTGCAGTAAGGACAGATGCTAGCTTATAATCACGCCACCCATACTGCAGATCGCTCCTTACTGCATCTTTATGTTGTCATTTTCATCACTTTTCATGTCTCCATATGAGATAATCACAAAGATCTGAAACATGATCGTGATATTTGTTGGCTTCTATTAAAAAAGACAATATTCGCAAAATGTTTTTTTTTTTTTTTTAATGATAGCCCTCATAATTTACCCACTGGTAGCTTAGTCTTATTTTGATAGTCAGTTAAAACAAAAACAAAAACAAGAAACTGATAAATGTCTAGGGGATGAGGATAGTCCGATGAGCACGGGAATAAAATGAACAAGTGAAGAACAACTTGGTTTGTTGTTTTTTTTTTTTGACAGAAAAACAAAACACCTGTTTTAGAACTCTGAAATGAATCTCTATCCCCTATGTCAAGAAATAAATCTCTGACACCAATGAGGGTCTCATTTTTAATGATAAATATTCTGATTAATCTGACTTTGCAAACCAAGGTGGGGTAGAGGTAGATAATATATATATATATATATATATATATATATATATATATATATATATATATATATATATATTGAAACAAGAAAGGGAAGACTGACCAGAAACAAATAATAAATAGTGAGAACTTTGAGTAAAGAAAATGGGTTTTCATCGGGATTCGAACCTTTGCTCAAAGTTCTCACTATATATACATATATATATATATATATATATAATTATATATATGCGCAGTGAGCAACATACGTTCTAATAAAAGGCTTAGCTGAAAGCAGTGGGTTCAAGACAATTATGATTCCTGGAAAAGGCAAACAAGTCCTGGACGCTAACACACGAGAAATTTTGTGAACCCACAGTTTTGTTTTGCTTTCATCAAGTTCATTACTTTTTTATTCTATCATGAAAACTGCGTTTGGATCGGCAATCCTTAGCTCCTAATTGTAAAGGCCTCTCTGTTCTTACCTAATAATCATGACTGATCCTTTTACGCATAACTATTTCAAATCTTAGAATTGGCATCTTCAAGGGGGAAGATAACACGCATGCAAGCAAACATTTAATATAATATAAAATGTGGAAAATAGAACGTGTTGAAGTTCCTATTGCTCACGTTGGCTGCGACACAATGCCAACGACTGTACATTCACAAACAGTGAAAACAACGCAGTCCCTCATAGATAGGTTGATTCTTTGGCTTTCTTGGGTATCTACCACTGGAACTGCTCTTGTGTACGTGCAGTTTGCAAATGTTGAGTTGAATGTTGTCCTTTTTTTTTCATTTCTGTTGAGCGAAAAGAACAGACATGTAAAAAAAAAAAAAAAAAAAAAAAAAAACCGGATGTTTAACATGTCTAAGTTCAGGAGAGGTTACCTAGGGTATCACAGGATTACTTCCTGGAGCCAACTTTATGTGATTACGGAAGGAACTGTAATGCGAGTTTCGGGAAACGATTTAGCCTTCAGCATCCGAATGGAGAAACTTGGATAAAATGTGTAAACTTGTCCTGATATGATCGTAATCTCATTGAGCTAAGCTGTTTTTGTCCTTTTTTTTTTCAAATGGATATGCATAACGAACAACGAACTATGGTTGATTTCCCTTTGGTAACAATTGCCTCAGCTCAAAAAAAAAAAAAATAAATTCGACGAACTTTTCTCTTGTGGTTCGAATGTGATTAATCACTATTTTGCTAATTTCGACTTCAGCTATAAGTAAGCGGATATTAGTCAGTCACCGAGTTGAGAACTTTTTCAATCCGGGTTTGTAGTTTGAATGTCAAATCTGTATGCTTGTGCAGATCTATAGCTTCATGTGTTTCAAAATGCGATTGTATTGATATCCAAGAGAAATATAATATATATATATATATATATATATATATATATATATATATATATACATATATAAATATATCTATATATGTATATATATACATATATATATATATATATATATATATATATATATATATATATATGTATATATGTATATATATATATATATATATATATATATATATATATATATATATATATATATACACTTGGTGATTCTATCCTATGAAGAGTGCTCGATATCTTCAAAGGAAGAGCTTTAGACAGAAGTACTGGAACAAGTTCACTCGGTTGACAGCAGGTTCATCCGTATTTATTGCTACTCGGAGTTTCATGCCACCTCCATGAGGCGAATGTAATAATGAAATTGCCTAAATGTAATAATGTAATTGCCTAAATGTTGATAATGTGCCTGATAATTGCGCCTCATGGAGGTGGCATGAAACTCCGAGTAGTAATAAATACGGATGAACCTGCTGTCAACCGAGTGAACTTGTTCCAATACCTCTGTCTTATATATATATATATATATATATATATATATATATATGATACATAAAATATGCATACATATATATATACATATTATATATATATATATATATATATATATATATATATATATATATATATATATGATATATAAAATATGCATACATATATATATATACATATATATATATATATATATATATATATATATATATATATATATATATATATATGTATATATATATATGATATATAAAATATGCATACATATATATATATATATATATATATATATACATATTATATATATATATATATATATATATATATATATATGCTAAGATTTAGGCCATTCTCGGCCTTAGTCGCGGCTATGGTACAACACATATTATAACATTATAATGAAATAGCCATCATAATCTCTGCACGGCTGTATGCAGCCACCAGCTGTTTGAAGCACCTCTTCAATTCCCTCTTTCGTTTCCCTCTTTCGTTTCCTTGATCAGCGTGTAGGCATTCTCTTTTTTCTTTCCTTCCTTCCTTCCATTTTTCCATCTATTTTGTCGAGTCGTGTCATGTTGCTGTGTGTCTCCTATTTTGTTCCGCCTATTCTTAAATTATACTTGTGCTAAGCATATGCAAATAAATATTTCATTAGATTTTTCTTGAGGGGTTCACAATCTACAAGCTTGCTTTTTAGTGGACCTCTCAGTTCTTTTTTTTTCCAACTGAAACATAACCTTGTATTTTTTTGCGTATACATGCATGTAACTTTATTATTGTATCATTTGATATCATTTGCAAGATGTATGTATACGATTGTGATATGATTCCTAATTTATACTGTGTTATGTTCTGTTGGAAAGAGAAGAAGAATAAAATAAAATGAAATGAAATGAAATGAAATCAATAACCAAGTACTGTCAAATCAGAGTCTGGACATAACACAGTAATAATCATATTATAGATAGTCTAAATAGTGCATGAGTGTAAACCAGTTTAATATTCTGCGTGATTTCGTTACAATAGTAAAAGTCCTGTTGTTCCTCCGCTTACAGTGGACTGCCCCCGTGGTATGTATTCCGTGGACCTCGGTCCAGCCACGCAGCCGGTCTGTAAGCTGTGTCCCCGAGGTCTGTACCAGGACAGTACCGGGCGGACCTCGTGCCTCATGTGTCCAGACGGCACCACGACAACTATGAGGGGCGCCACCAGTGCCAGGCAGTGTGAAGGTGAATAAGCCATTACGTAATTAGCTCATGTGCACATTTTGGAACATGACCTTTCTTTTTTTTTCTCAATTTGTTAGGCACTTCACTCGTGGTCAAAGTGGCATGATACATAATCTTACCAGACGTAACAATTTAAGGCATTTATATGTTCAAACAAAGAATGAACAATGAACCTGTGCAGACCGGATGACTAGAATGGCTCGTCGGTCACTCGTGGTCAAAGTGGCATGATACATAATCTTACCAGACGTAAGGAATTTATATGTTCAAACAAAGAATGAACAATGAACCTGTGCAGACCGGATGACTAGAATGGCTCGTCGATTAATATTGGGAAAGAATCTATTTCACTGTTTCACATTGATGGCATAATGGCTTTGACAGACTTTTTCTGTTAGTATTGCCAAATACTAGGCTGTAATGAACACTTTATTGCTGTCAGGGTAATGTGCTGCCAAGCACCAATAGACCGTTTCTGTAATTCATTACAATTCATGGATATTTCTTTTCCTACAGTCTAGTAACGGAAAATGCCACTGACCTGTTTGCTACAGATCACTAAGTTCCGTAAGCTGGAATTCATTTAGTTGTTGCTAGGTAGGGCAAGCCTTCGGCAAGCTTTGTGGTTGTTAAGGTCAACTGTTGTGTACAAAGCAGGCATAAAATGTTAATACATTTTAGAACCGGTTTAATCTAAGTATTATGAATAATCATTAAATCACACTTGCTTGTCTCAGTGAATTTAAAAACAAACGTGCTTGCTTATTGCAAATTACTTTTTTTTTCTGCTCATGCGCACAGTGGAATTACGGACCGGTCTATTCATTAATCACGGGTCCCTAGCTGTAGGATGTTATATCTTCTACCAGAGATCAGTGATTATGACGTTTCTCACCATGCACTTTTCGCCTACCAACTGCTGATAATCACAAATGGCACGCTCATACATTCACATAAATCTTCATCAGGGGTTCTTCGTAACCTCAAATGAATGGTTCTTATGCGTAATGTATCACTATAACACAATGTATTATTGTCATGATGCGACACTATGCCGACCTGTCAATTACTCCCGTGTGGCTGGCACTCGCGAAGAAAAACTCAGGGAATTCAAGCTAGGGCCTACAATGTGTATTTCTTTATATTTAAGTATTATGTGCCTTGATTGAGCAAAGATTATTTGAAATGCATGTTTTGCTGCCACCTATAGCAGTAAAAGATGGATTTGGATGGAAATCAAAATGGCTTGCAAAGTCACCGTACATGCCATACAGTCTAGATGTACGGTAACTAACTCCTTGTGCCCCAAGTTTGGATAGAAAGGTCGGAAGTTTGTGGCGGAGAAAGAAAGGGGAACTTGAACTCTCACTGATTCGGGAAGTGCACTGTATGGAAAAAGTGTGCAGTAATTAATGTAATGCAAAAATAAATATTATCATAGAATACACGTTAAACTATATAAACAGCCAACCAGCTTACTAAGGCTCAAAACGTTTTTCACTTTGTTTGAATTCGCGTGATTCTTACTGTTGCATTCGTTTTTATTTTGTAAACATTTTTCCTTCCTACAGCCTTGAATGTATCCGTTCTGTTTTACCACAACATTATGTATGATATGTGATTATGCGACTAACGTACTTTAAAGGATGATATAATATATTTGGCTGAGACGGGATTTTATGGGGATTTCCCCCTACAGATTGTGTGTGTGTGTGTGGGTGGGGGGGGGGGGGGGGAGGCTGAGTTTGGGCTTTCGAACCTTGTTGACACTTGCCGTTCAGACATTCTATGAACTGTGCATTTTTCCGAAATTGTGACCTGATGATCAATCGAACTTTCGCACAAGCATCAATACCAGAAAGTTATCAAATCAAACGACTCTTTTAATGTTCTTTATTTCAACTGTTCAGTGTGACTAATGCCATTCAGCTAATTTCATTTTGTTAATTTGTTTGTTTATTTCGTTTTATATATATATATATATATTTCTTTGCAGTCACAGTCGAAAGTACCAGGCGGCCGGCGCAGTGAGCAAAGATCGAACAATGCGGAGACATTGCGGGATGCCTTGACTTGAGGACATTACAATGACGAAATAATAATCTCTTGTGACGTCATTTTGTCAGAAAAATCGGCTCAGTCTGTATTGTACGTCGGTCCATGGATGCGGCGTGAAATTATTAAACAAAACCACACCTTGTCATTATATCTAACACAATGCGGCATTTTTTTTTTTTATATACTGATGGCTGTACTTGCATGTGGATTGTATGTGTGTTATGCGTAGTATGGTGCATCTTCGAGAAGTGATGAATGTTAAGGCGAATTGGAACGGATCGCTTTGGGGATTCAGGTACGGTCTGTATCAAGGCTACAAAGTTTACCTTATCACGGAGTCATCTAGTTGAGAATGCCTATGTACTTCCATTCTGTTCATATATTTGCATATATACTTCATTGTATATACTGTACATTTGTATTCTTGTAAGACTCAGAGAGAGAGAGAGAGAGAGGGAGAGAGGAGAGAGAATATTATGTACGTATGTGGCTATTGATTTCGTCCAGTGATATTCATAACTTTCATTACTTGTTACGAGTGGACACTAACCTCTTCGTCCAAGACTATTGCAAACAATTGATGCATTTGAGCCTCCAGTAACTTGAGTGTCACAAGAGATGAGAATAATCATGTTTTCTGTGTGGATTCGTTTGCAAACCACGTGATTATAATCGCTACAGCATTGATATGTAAATAAAGAGTGCTTCATGCTCTGATATACTGGAAAAGTCACTTTTTACATAATTATAATACATTGTCATTCCTCTATAGTTTGATAAAATGTGACTGTAAAAGGAGTGGGCAAGATAACTGATTATATACCTTGTTTTGTCTATGATAATTTCCTGTAACGATGTGTCCGAAAGAGGTATATTTTGGTAGTAATCTATGCACTGATGTGCATCACACCAAAACAGAATGATGTGAGCCAAAAGTTACTTAGTACAACGTACTACCGACGAATGAAGTCGGGGAAAATATGATGATTTATAATGACAAAAGTTTTGTATCTTTCAGGGAATTCTCGATAGAATTTTGAGATGTCTGTCAGCTCTGTATTAAATGATTCTGACAAATTCTTCCTTAGTTTGAGTTGTGAAAAATAGGTATGTAATTGTAAAGTGACGCGAATCATTTACATAACTTTTTAATTGGGAAAGTGTTTTGAAATACGATGTTTTTTCCCTGTCTTTCGTGGTTAAAAAAGGCATGAATAAGCATATCGCTGTTTGGGCGACTAAACTTTGTATCTCAAAAATTTTAAATGCTCAAGAGAGCAAAATACAAAACAAAACACACAAACACATAGCAGCCAAAGCACTTTAACAAACTGGAATGCCTTTCCTTTGACATGCCATGGTAGCTTAAATTCATTGGGGTATAACAGCTAGGATTTGGACAGGACATCACTTAACTGATTATCTGACAATTCATAAAAAGAAGTGATTTTACACCAAATTTTGAAATACAAAGCCTTGCCACCTCAGTGACGATATGCATTTCACAGGAAATTATTCACTAGATAATGATATAATTGCATAGTGAGACAAGTTATGTGACAAGAATCATTTAAGTAACGGATTTACTGTCAAACTGGTTGTAATCAAACATTCGTGACTAGTAGGAAATACCGTGAAGTGTCCCTTAACGAATAGAGAAAGACAATTAAACGTAGGAATATGACACCCTGTAACATTTGCCGCCATTTCCATCTTATCTTGCACTAATTTTAAGTCAAATACACATATATGTGTATTATAATACAAAAGCTAACCTTGAAAACACCTACAAACTTAAATTCGCACCATTTCGTCACGTAGTGAAAGGTCACTTGTATCATTCTATGCCTCGTTATGTTGTTTAGTATTCGGTGAAACGTAATCACGTTGATAGGCTACTTGACGCGATTATATACGTGTGTGTAATTCTTGAATGAAAATACATGCTTAACACTGTACATTTTGTACTTTGCGATGTTGTCATAAAACATATCATCTACAAAATAAGCAATGTGAAAAGTAAATTGAGAGTCCCTTTTAGTAGTCACATTATCATGATTATGCTTCTATTTGTGCGTGTGCATACGAGTATGTTGATTGAATGCAAGACAAAAACTTTGCCAGTTGTTGCTAATGTGTTCCGTCAACTAAGGTTACCAGGAAATATGATTCAAATCAATACTGTCATATGTCTGTACTATTTTGTATTCCTTTCACGACAGTCCCACGTTGACTGGGGGAGCATTGGCTCATTGATCCCTTCTGACGCTGAAAGTGATTATTCCCTTCTGACACTGGAAGTGATTATTCCATTCTGACACTGGAAGTGATTATTCCCTTCTGACACTGAAAATGATTATTCCCTTCTTACACTGGAAGTGATTATTCCCTTCTGACACTGAAAGAAATTATTTCCTTCTGACACTGAAAGTGATTATTCCCTTCTGACACTGAAAGTAAATATTCCCTTCTGACACTGAAAGTAATTATTCCCTTCTGACACTAGAAGTGATTATTCCATTCTGACACTGAAAGTGATTATTCCATTCTGACACTGGAAGTGATTATTCCCTTCTGACACTGAAAGTGATTATTCCCTTCTGACACTGAAAATGATTATTCCCTTCTGACACTGGAAGTGATTATTCCCTTCTGACACTGAAAGTAATTATTCCCTTCTGACACTGAAAGTAATTATTCCCTTCTGACACTGGAAGTGATTATTCCATTCTGACACTGAAAGTGATTATTCCCTTCTGACACTGAAAGTAATTATTCCCTTCTGACACTGGAAATGCCTTTAACAATTGAAATCTGCTTCCTGTACGAACACGTAGTAGTGATTGTAAGTAGTGATCCTAACAAGAGTGAATTTCACTTTGAAAATGCTCTTGAAACAAAAGTCGTACTTGACAATACCTTTTGGAAGGATTTCTACGATCGAAAATTTGTGTAAAATTCTACGGTTAAATATATATCGCATGTGAATGGCATTTAAGGTATCAAAGAACAACGAGACATTAGTCTTTTGTTAACTGATTAATTTGAGACATGTCTTAATGTTACCCGTCGTTTTCGCGATGATATCTTAATTTTTTTTCTAACCTTTATTCTGTTCTTAGATTTCACCTTATTAAGCCAGAAAATTTTGTTTCTTTGCCCCTTTTTATTTCCCTTTCACTCTTTTATTATCATTTTTTGGGTCATCCTTTAAAGATTCCCTCGAGAGGAATGTTAGCAGGAAAAACAGAATTCGAATCAGGCGATATGTCACTCTCTTTGGGGGACATTAGTCTGCAAAAGTAGGACACAGTTTTGACATGTGGACGTACATTATTTTGTCAACCCTTGACAATCGAATTCAAAACGCACAACAACAGACAAGGAATAAAAATGTCAACAGGTGTGCGACGACCTGTGTCGTTTACATTGTCTACTGAGTGATTAATTGTAATCAAACATTCTTGAAGCATGCGATGACGGCCCTCGTAACCCGTCATCCTGATACCCTGAGACCTGGAAAGGTTAAAGATAAAGTGATCTGGGTGTAAAGTAAAACAAAAACAAAAAACAAACCTAGGGGGTGTTTCACAAAGCCGTTCTTAAAGTTAAGAAGGACTTAAGTGCGACTGGTGATCAATTCTTGCGTGCTATACTTATCAGAATCTCAATAATTCAGCACAAGAACTGATCACCAGTCGCACTTAAGTCCTTCTTAACTTTAAGAACGGCTTTGTGAAACACCCCCCAGGGGGGTGTTTCACAAAGCCGTTCTGACGGGTAATTTCAATCTCTCGAGATATCAAAGAATAATAATTAAATTGTACTCTCTCTTCTTCTTCTTCTTCTTTTTTTTTTTGTGGGGGAGGGAGTATGAATAGAGTGTTTATGGTATTATTGATTTACAAACAAAATTGTAGTATACGGCATCCAAATGTTTCTTATTCTATACACTTACCTTGACAATATCTTAGATTCAAAGCCGGGCTCCTTAAAATATAATCTTTGGAGGACTTTTTTGTTTGTACCTTTTTTTTTAAATATTACTCGAAAAGTTATTATAAACCAATTTGGATGAAAATTCTCATGATTGGTCCGTTGTGGTAATTGAGCAGGTGATCAATTTAGAAGGTGAGCCGGTGCATGGTCTGCATGGATCCAGAATTTTAGTTGTTTTGAGGATGCGTTCACAGATCTGTAGTACTAAGTGACCCCCGTGATCTTGGTGTTAGTTTAAGCACCTCAAGTGTTTTATTTTTCAATGCCAATTTATAAATCATTTCTATCATTATAAAGAGGTTAAAAACAGAGGGATTTAGAATCGGATTAGAAAATGGAAAATCAATGTGCAGCAATTTCATCCCCAACCCAACTTTTTTTTTTCTCCAAATGATGCCGAATCGTTGCAAGTTTTATGTGGTCTTTATGAAAAATATGCAATGTTGATTTCCCATGTACAACTGTAGTTGTTCATATTACAAAACTGTATTTCAAAGGCGGATTATAATTATACATTTAGACTCGTATCCCAATGCTGTGCTATAATCGACACAGCAATCGACTTGCCTGAATGTTTTTTTTTCTTGTTTGCTTATATATATATATATATATATATATATATATATATATATATATATAATCATATGCGTGTGTGTATGTGTGTGTGTGTGTTATATAACATACCATGCTCTGAAGTTGGTAAAAAAAACAAAGGCTTTCCTCTATTTTGCTATATACTGAAGACAACATCTCGTATCTTGGCGGAAGCGAATACATCCCCGCTATTAACAGTAAATTTCAAAAATATACAAATAAATAAAAACAACAACTTTCGTACATAAATGTTCCATAGTAACTATCACTAGCTACTGCCCCATTACGACCAAAAGATATATGTTGATAGATGTCGAAATGTTCCTCCAATGACCAAATAAAATTATTTCTTGAAAACTCGAAGAGGTATGATATCATAATAGTTTCCTTTTCTTTACTGGGCGCTCACTGTTGAAATCAATATCAAGTTGCCCTTATTGAATTGTCCAATCCATGACAATGCATTGTAAGACTGCAAATTGTTAGCTGCGTGGTGGCTTGTATGTATAATGAGAATGCTTTAGACATTTGAAAGTTCCTACTAATTTGCTATGGGTTTTTATAGGTATCTCGGGATAGAACAGAACGAGGAAGTGATTTACAGGGCTTTAATACGGAAGTGAGGAAACGGCCTCGACTCTTTCCCTAGGTCGAAAATGTGGCTGATGCTGCTCGAGGTTATAAACAGGTAAACAGACGACACACTTTCAACGACAGGAAGGAAATCAAGAGATGATAGACAACTGAAATGTTGCCATTTTCATTCGTGTTTTAGTTTTATTTATTTATTCATTTTTTGTAATGTACTGGTATTTTGTTCAACATGACTCTGCTTGACTTCCGCTTTTCAAACCCGAAGATACTTGGCCCACTTTGTCCCAACCTCGACTTGCGACTCATTGCATGGATGCTGTCGATGGGGCCATGCTTCTCCATCTGAGAGCATTTTGTAGCCCGGGCTTAAAAAACGACGACCACCACCACCCACGTCCACCACCACCATCACCACCACCACCACCACCACCATCACAACAACAACAACAACAACAACAACAACAACAACAACAACAACCACAACAACCACCACACCAACACCACCACAACAACAACCACAACCACCACCACCACAACAATAATCGCCATCACCACATCATCATCAACAACAGCAGAACCAAGAAGATGACATTCTCTGATTCAACAGAGATAATAACTGCATGTACATTATCTTGCATATATGAAGATTTGAGGCTTCTGCTGATATCTCTTCTCACCTGCTGTTTCTGACGCGATCGTGACAGAGAGCAATGCTGCGAGTCGGCTGAATGGGGTTCCCTCTGACTGTGAAGAAAACGCGACACAAAAACGATGTCACACAAAATATATACCACTGGCAACCTGAAGCACGATTTTTTTTTTTTCTGGGGTGGGGCACCTTTTTTATATTTGTTTGCAACCGTAAAACTGGCAGTAAATGAACGTACAATGAGAAGTCTGAAGTAAAGAAAGAGACGAAATGGTAAATAGGGTATGTATAATATATAATAATGTCGGGTATACACTGTTAATAGATGTTGCCTGAAACATAAACAAAAACAAAAACGAGATGATCGTTCATGTGTGTCTGCGCACATGTGTGCATGAATATATTTTGTATGTAGGCTACGTGTGAAGTTCCTCTCCCCCATAAACAACGCCGCGCAAAACGCAATGCGACCCCGGAAAACAAAAACGATAAGGTCGAAGCCAGATGCGGATTAAGGGTTACCGCTACTACCATGCAAGTGCGCAAAGATTACATCAGTTGGATTCATCTGCGCAGATTCGTATGTTATCAACCAGATGACACTCGATTAGTCCCATACTTCTCGTGCAATCGCTCTTCGTGTTTCGGCAGTTTCAAGACGAGGATCCCCTCGCGCTCACACAACGATATTCAGCTCAGATGACAATCCAAACGATTATCGTAGCTAGTGAAATCATTCAACATTCAGAGACCACTTGTACTCTGCAGTCTGTTATTGTGAACACTTTGCGAGGAAGCTTCTGTTATTCTCACATGACAACAGGGGATTGAATGTGTTCAAAAACTCTGATCCCGGCACGTCAAACTGGAGGTGTGTGGACAGGGTGTTCAAAGTCGCCTTATCGCGTACGATCAGGTGTAGTGAGCTATTTTGGGAAAGATTCCATTTTGATGGTAAAGAGCGCCTTCTCAATCCAGCAGCGGTCGACACTCTACTGATGATAAGCTTATCCACTGTTAACAAGTCACAATGAGGAAAAGAGGCTTAGTGTTCGTGGTGTCCTACCTTTGCCATCTGCTGATTACATCCTGTGGCGGTCAGAGCACGACATCCAACGCTAAGACACTGTCCGACAAAGCGAATGCATTCAAGAAACAGATCGAAGACACCTTCGGCTCGGGGACCGAATCCAACCTTGTGTTTCTACTCGATTCCTCGGGTAGCGTGAGCTTGCCGCACTACAGACAGGCGATTGAATTCGTTCGGTTGACCTCGACTCTTCTCAGCGTGTCTGCCAACGCCACTCGTATCTCTGTCATTTCGTACTCGGATTGCAAGTCCATCTACACCTACATAGATTACATCTCGGCTCCCGGTACCAAGAATAAGTGCACGCTGGACACAGACCTCGACGACGTGCGGTACACACCGGGTGCCACCTGTACGGGCGGTGCCCTGGACACTGCTGGGACGGTCTTACGAGCTGGACATGGGAGACCAAATGCTCAGGGGTAGGTGAACATGCAGAGAGGGGTGAAGGAATGACGCGCTGTATGACGTTTCGTTATTCCGAATGTTCGTTCTTCTGACGTTTCGTTATTCCGAAGGTTCGTTACCCTAAACCTCACAAATTCATTATACTTTCATGTTATTTAATACGAAAACGAAATTAAGATTCGCCAATCCCATAAGGATCAGAAGCTGCATACTAACGAACCTTCGGAATTACGAACCCGCGGAATAACAAACCTTATTTTATCTTCGGAATAATGATCGTGAACTTTATTCAATTTTCGAAATAACCAATCTTCTGAATAACGAACCTTAGGAATAACGAAACTTATTTCATTTTCAGATTGACCAATCTTAGGAATAACGACACTTATTTCATTATCAGATTGACCAATCTTCGGAATAACGAACTGTAACGGGTCTGATGGTGGTGGTGATCTGATGGTGATGGTTCTTTGCGTATGTGTGTGGTGTATGCGTGTGCGTGTGCGTGTGTTTGCACTAAACTTAGGAAATGTGGGTTTACTTTATAACAGAGACTGACCACAATTGGCAGTGACTGAGGGAAAAAAAATCCTCCGAAGACATCACGGTCCATTAGTCTATAATACATGAAATGATCACTTAATCATAATTTACACATAATTTACAATGCTCAAGAGATAATACAAACAAATAACAACAATAGACTAACAAATCTTGTGCACTGTGTTTGTACATGTGTTTGCTTAAATCTGAATAAAACATGAGCACTGAGTGAATGCAGTGTGAATATTAGTAGAACACCTCCGCGAAGTTTGAGGAGAGTCTGACAAGCCGTTGAAAATATGATTTCTTTTTTAAAGTTTGGTGCAGCGCCCTGATGGATGAGAATACATCTACAGTTCATTAAGTCACGTATGGACAACGATACAAAGAAAATAATGAAGAGAATGTCGCAAAATTTAATCTTGATGAAAAGTACACATACCCTCAAGTGATCATCTCACCAAAAAGTTTGAACCTTGAAGATATTTGAAGAAAATTGGTTTTGAAATGGTTGAGATATCATAAACAAAGAGGTTCTAATAAAAAGTAGATCCCACCTTTTATTGGGACCATTTTTTTTTTTTTACTTTGCTTTTGGATATCTCAGCCGTTTGAAAACCGATTCTCATCTATGAAACTTCTAGTTTCCTGCTGGAATCGTATGCTCTTTAATATTTCATATAAGCAGTTTCTAATTAACTCACAACGAAGTTTAAACTAAGTCCCCGTCTCAACCAGAATTATTCCATCCATTCAAAGTGGTCTTGATGAGTGCATGGGGCTGCTGTTCGAGGTCTCTCTACGTCCCTTTTCGAATATTCTCTTCCGTGATCGAAGGAAGACCATGACCTGTTGGAATTATTGTTCCAGTTCCCCTAGAGGACTTCCGAGCTATACAAGACTCTTTATCATTACTTTGATATAGTTACGGCATTGAATAGATTTGCAAATTGATATCCCCAACACATGGCCAATATCTAACACACACACACACACACACAAAGAGCAAACAAAAGAGGAAAATCAGTGTCGTTTATGGAATTTGTTGTGTATATAATTTCCATGCACGACTTTCATGGGGTTTTTTTTTCTCTCCTGTTGTGTATGATCTGCTTGCGCTCAGTGCTTATTGCTCATTGGTTAAATTATCGGAACCACACCTATAGAAAGCGTTTAGAGTCCAGCGTTTACAACAGTTGCATCGAGTATAATGGCAGATCGTCGACCCGGCGAAAGATTACATCAATGTTTGGGGTTTGTTCTTTTGTTCTTCGTGGAAACATAGGCCTTTTTTCTTTTCTTTTCTTTTTTTTGATGATGAAAAGAGTTGTAATATAAATTCGTTCATGGGTGGTGCGTCAGTCACGTTATAGACAGCTTTCTCTGCCAAAATGTTTCATGACTTAAGTACATACATTGATATGCGCGCGCACACACACACACACACACACACATTATACATTTCATAGACGCATAGCTAACATCTACACACGCACATTCACACACACACACTTACTTTCACATTCTTTTTTACATGTCTACAAACATAAGATTGATTAATAGATCCACGTAGAATTAAAAAAAAACAATTGTAATGATAACAAAATAGACTCTTGGTAAAACTGTAACCTTACACACGCGCACTAACTCACCAATGTATTCTTTAATCACCCCATCGCGTCATTAAATGATTTGTAACGATAAGTAAATCATACGTATTTTTTTTTTTTTTTGGGGGGGGGGGTCTCATTAAAATCAAGCTTCATCTTAAGATGGTGATCTCCTACAATTTGTTCCTAATAACTTGATCGAATGAATAACGATTTTCCATTTGTTCGTGTATAACTACAATTTACGTAGCCTACATTATATTCTATGATTGGTACCTGATTATACATAATATTAATCCTTTGTCCACTGTATGATTAATCTTGGAAAATTGTTCGTTGCGTCTTATTCACTTTGTGAAAATTCAGAAATCAAAGCAAATATAATTATAGCAAAAGCAAAGTTCTATAGGCAATCGCCCTCCTGTAAAATAATGACGGGGAAGATTTTATGCAAATTTATCATTAGTTTCTAAACAATGACGTTTGAGCTGCATACAATTCAATTCAATTCAATTCAATAGTTTGTTTATTTCCATCATCAAAAAAGAACAAGAAGACATGATTCAAAGCGATACAAAGTTGTCGATTTGTCTACAATATAAAGTATATGCGCGAATGATGTCATAAAAAAGAGACAATGTACACATATTAACAAAAAAGTGAGTAATCATAACGACGGAAAACAGTGTTCCACTAGAAAGCTAAGCTTGTAAGACGTGGAACACTGCAAACAAATCAACGACAGCACCAATTTGTTATACCAATAAAATATATTCATATTAAATTCATCTATATGCCATTGTATATTTGTCCATTGATATATAATGCTGATGATACAAACATACTATGAATAGTACTTACTATAATTTTAGAATGCAAACATATATGATATATACCATAGCAAAGTTATGGCACAGACACTTTGATTTGGGCCAGGAAAATGTGACCAAAAGAGAAGATATATATATACCACACGATGACCATGTCCTTCCTTGCACTTTCTGCAATCTTGTCTCATATCAGAGTCATTATTCTGCTGACCGACGGTGTGTCCACTGAGGGCAAACGACCCGGCCCCGTCGCCGATCAGCTCAAAGGGGGAGGCGTGGTCATTTTCTCAATCGGACTGGGAACTACTGTGAGTAGTTTCGAACTGGAAAGCATTGCGACATCATACGAGTACGTGTTCTGGCTCACAGATTTCGGCGACATCAATTCGTTTGGTTCGGCGGTCAAGCAAGGTGTTCTTTCTTCTTGATTATACCCTTGAATTCATTATGATGGTTTCAAATGTCAGTGTGATTTTCATTTTTTTTTTCCAGTTCCATAAAGAATTATAATCGTGCTTTAATCGAAGACTCTGCCTTCACCAGCAGTGGTCCAAACCTGATCAATGGGAAAGAGAATCTTAACACATCATTTGTTATAGTCCTGGCTTAAATAGAAAATCCAGTCCAAATATAAGTTAAACTGATAAAAAGAGTATGACTTGAACGGTAAAAATTTGACTGAAATTGGATGAAAAATAAGGAAGTTATGAAATTTTGAAGATTTGATAATTTCTCCTAAACAGTTCTTGTACAGTGGGTATGAATATGGAAATAAGTAAGCTAACTATGTCATACCCTCACAATTTTGCATTGATCTTGTACCAAAAAAAAAAAAAAGACGAAAATTCAATGTTTCTGTTATTGAAGTCTGAAACATGACGTTATTCCTGGTTGAATAACTTCAGAATAGTGATCAATTAGATATATGAGGATTTGAGCCTCGGGCATTATTGCGTTTGAATGAAAAACAGGAAATTTCACAATTTTATGTGCAAATTATAATGGTAAGTTGTGAGAGAATGACATGATAGCTTTGGCATTTGCATATTTATATTGACTGTTCAAGAACCGTTTACCCCAAAAATATATCATACAAGCATGGCCAACTAGAATTCTCTGCATTTATGATCTTCTTAACGGAGACTTTAAGATAATAATAAGACTTTTTTTTTGCGTTTGAACATCTATGAATTGGTTAGACTGGGTACTGTGTTTTAGTGACTGGATGAGGATAAGAATGATTACAAAATTCATAACCACACGCAAATTCATACCCACACTTATCAAGGATGATGTCACAGCAACTTCACATGATCGATTGCTCAAGGAAGCAGAAAAAAAAAAGAGGAAGAGAATATAAATTCTACACAGGTCAACTTGTTAAACAAGTGGTATGAATGGAATTACATTGCTACATTTAAATACTGGAAAATTTGAGCCTCCCTTGTCATCATCCTTGTTCAGTGTTATAATGATTTTGGTTGTTTTAGAGTATTGATTTATCTTCTCAAGGACCACAATAAATTCAAAGAATTTGTACATGGCACTATCGACTTTTGTACTACACGATGTGAAATTATATGAATTGTCTGATATGGCCCTTTGACTTATTTTTTTTTTTAACGCTTCTCCAAAGATGTCAAGGATAACAACGCCCTCTACGAACAGGTGGACATAGCAAAGTGTTATAATAACGACACAACTCAGTGTGACGGCATGGGGAACTGTTGTGGACAGAATGCTGCGTGTTCGTGCGCTACCAAGAGCGGCTCAATCGCATGCACCTGCGAACCTGGATACACTGGGGACGGCTTTAGCTGTAAAGGTAGTAGAAACAAATGCTTGAAACCCTGCATGTGACGAGTTTGATCGCAAAAACGAATTAACTCCATTTTTGTTGATTTGAGATATTTGCGATTAAAGGTACTAGTTAATGAAAAAATTAATCAGAAAACATGGGGCATTTTCAATCTTAACTTCAAGATTTTTCTTGTTATATACACCTGTAACAAGTGAGGAAAGCCTATCACTGCAAAGGTTTTATTTTGCTCCATCCGATGTTGGGCTCACTTTAGGATGTTAGAAAATGACGCTTAACTCGTTTTGCAGTCAAACTCTTCACAATGTTTTCGTAATATCTAAGAATGCCTCTGACAATAAATAGATCAGAACTTATACGTTAATTTAGAAGGGCCAAGAGATAATTAACCTAATCCTAATAATATTTTCAAAATAAAGAAACGAACATCCAAAGTATGACTAGAGTTTTAGTTATTTTCCAAGGGAAAAAAGAGAAAAGCAATTGGTGAACATTTGTCTGTCTGACTGAATTATATCTGTGCGTCAAGTTCTAACTGTAGGGGTAAGCTCGATACCATAAACATAATCCGTTCTGCACGTCTTTGTGTAAGACCCTTCAACCACACTGCCCTCCCTCCTTCTGTCGATACTTGTAATGATCATTGTTGCTTAACCCGTTCCATACGGGAATCTTGTGGCCTGTGTATCAGCTCCATTATTGGAGATTTCAAAATTCAGTATGGAATGGGTTAATTGTGTAAAGAGTGATGGACTGTTACTATAACTTCGACTTCTATTGCTACAACAACAACTACAGTCATGTACTACAAAGTACTACTACTAGGCCTACTATTACTACTACATGTACTACTACTACTACTACTACTACTACTACTACTACTAACTATTACTACTACTACTAATACTACTACTACTACTACTACTACTACTACTACTACTACTACTTCTACTTCTACTACCACTACTACTACTAAGCGCGACAATAGATACGCAGCAAAAATCTGATTTCCAAGTGGCAGCCTTGCTACAAATCACTGTAGGAGAGGTCCGGGGTAACCATAATCACTATTACAGTTGGGCGCTTGAGCATTACGAGATTCGTGTAAATCAAACAGACAATCGATATGATTGCAATCACTATCTTCATTGTTTTTTTCTTCTTCTCATCTTCATTATTTTACTTCTGCTGACCCTCTTCAATAGACCGTGTGTAAAAAGTTATATTTGTGGATGTTTCTTTTCCTTTAGCTTCGTAATGAAGCATTTCATTCACCTTCTCCCCCTCTCTCTCTGAATTTCGTAGGCAGGAACTTATTTAGTTGTTGCTGGGTAGGGCAAGCCTCCTGCAAGCTTTGTGGTTGTTAAGTTCAGATTTTGTGAACACACGCTACAAAGCATGCACAAGATGTGAATGCGTCACAGAACCGGTCTACTGTTTTAAGAGTTTTAAGACTGATAACAGATGGTGGCGCTCTCTTTAGTTTGCCCGCAGGGTACGTACAAGTCGTCGTATGGCAACCATCCGTGTACCTCTTGTCCAGCCCACTCCTCGACAGTCTCCACGACCAGCACGGACAGCATGGACTGCGAGTGTGACCCGGGTTACGTAGAGAACACCGGTGTTAACGGAAGCAGCTGCCAACGTGAGGTTTTTCATTATAGCAACTATAATTTTACAAATCGATGGTTTTAGATTTGGAAACTCTTTTTCATCACGATTATACATGTTAGGGCATGGTCAATGTTCGCGAAGACTTGTCGCCGACCTCAAGCAACCAAACATTTCTGGCGACTATCGACAACCAATCGGGGACCACATTCCAATATTTTTGATCGACAGGCTGCCTACCGGTTGCCTACCATTTGCAAAGTATTTGACGACCGGTTGGAGAGCGCTTTGCGACTGGTTTTCCAACAAAAACAAATTGACGATGAATGGGCGACTGCTATCAGAAAGGTTTGTAAATGGTTGGCAACTGGTCGGCGACTTAAGGGAAAAAAAAATTGGCCGCCGATTAATTGCTAATTTTCGTTTGGGGCTAGGTAACCATTATTAATGGAATACAAATTTGTAGGCACGTGGACACAGACTCTCTAAAAAAAAAAAAAAAATTCAGGAGTAATTGTTATAAATTTTGCATGTAATCTGGTAGGCAACCACTTCGCAAATTTTATTTGGTTGCCGGCCAAACTTCTTCATGACAAGGGCCAGAAATCACTGCAGACCAGTCATAACGAGGTTATTAACCAGTCGGCATCTGGTTGCAGATCTTTTAACGACCAATTAAAGATTACAAAAAAGACGTTTTGCCCTCCGGTTTCGTAGGCAGAAAGTTTTCGATGCAGCACAAACCTCAAGCCGACCAAAACCGTTCGCTGACAACCATTTTGTTACCTTAAAGGGGGAAAATGTATTTTATGACATGTGACAGCCAACTGTCAACCAATGAGTGCAGAGGCCGTAGAAGGATCGGAGACCGGTCTTCGCTTATGTGCGACCATAGCCTTAAGTAACCTTTTCTGTGCCAGGGATTTTGAACAGTGAGCACAACGTCATGCGGTTTTCATTGTCAATCGACACTTAGAGCACACAGAGGATTAAACCGTAAACAACGGGATTGAATTGCAAATCGATACCATGTTTAAATGTACTTGATCATGAGGATTACATCACACAAAGATAACTAAGTGAAATTTTATCGATACCGGATACAGAAATTCAGAAAGTGGTCGAATTTCAAGTTTGTTTTTGTTTTGTTTTGTTTTTTTGCATGTTAATGAAATGACACTGGTTGCAGCAGTGTATACAGATTCGATGAGGTGATACAGCCAACGCTCCTTTAGTCTTCTATTGGTTTTCACACAAGTATTCAAAAGTGTCCACAGTAATGTACTGTTTTCACAGTAATAACTTGTGTGGATGAGTAGGAGGGACTCATAGAGGCGTGGTTTCGTTTAACCAAAAAATGTGAGATAATGACTTTATATCATTTGCATCATATAATTAACAGATGTGAAACTTTTCAGGTTTTAGACATTCTATTTCTTTGCCCGACTTTGCTGATAGAAATCAATAATGAAACTTTTGATTTGATTTGTTCTTCTAAAATTCATCTTGATCACCGACCGACTCTTCTACTCCAAAACATTGAGATGCAAACTCATGACACTGCTACTTTGCCTGAGGCCTTTCATCAGCTAAATCACGAATAATGTCATATTTAGTGAAAGAGATACCAATTATGAAAGAAAAATATTAAAGCATGATAACATTAAGTACTTGTTTATCTGCTTTGAAATAAACAAATTTTATTATTGTCTTGTAATTTGTGCTTAGATATTGCACACACAAGTGTCTGTTTCGCAGATCATAAGCATATGATCTTACTTGTAAACAGCACTTACCAGTGAATTAGTCAGACGTTGTGATAATTATGCTTAGTATGATGGGAGATTTTGTAAGATAATATTCTTTTTTTTTTTCTTATCAAAATGTTTTCTGCTCAGCTGTTGAGTGCCCAGCGTTCAATGCTACCGTCAACGACACGTCCATAATGATGATACCCCCCGACTGCCAGAACACATTCGGCAGCAACTGTATGTTTCAGTGCAAACAGGGATACCGCATCGTGGGTGCAGACACGAGTTCCCGTTGCCTGGAAACTGGGGACTGGTCGGCCACGCCCCCGACGTGTGAGAGTGAGTGCACCTTTGAAGATGATTCTTTACGATAGTTGTGGCATACTAAAGATGAAATTAACTTGTCATTATTCCACATTTTGTTTTTTGTTTTCGTTGAGCACTAATTATAAATACATGAGATTGTTGAATCTAGCGTCAGGTAGTACAGTTGTAATATCATAATATAGAGGTCAGATAGGATCCCGTTTGTCAGGTGTTTATTCATTTGTGTTCAGGTTAGAAATTCTCACACCTTATAATAATTCAAAAACTGTCCCGACACTCTAAATTTTGACTTCAAGTCGGAAGAATCACCATTCCGTTGGAATTCCTTGCCGGCATTTCGAGCAAATGTGCGTCCTTTTGTAATATATTTTCAAAATTTCCCATGAGTACGGCATCAAAGAACAGACCTTTAACAATTATTCGATTCGTTCATTTTATCTTCGGCAACTATTTTTATGTGGTAAAACGTGAGCAGAAGTTACTTGCAGCAACTTGCCCGAGCCGGAGGACGGTGAAAGTGACTGCGACACGAATGATAATAGCATCGGGACAGTGTGTACCCTGAGGTGTGACGAAGGGTACCAGCTGGAGGCTTCAGGAGTCAATACGACCACCTGTCGGGAGACGGTCCCTTCTACCACTGCCGAATGGGACAGCCAGCTTGGTGCTTGCCAAAGTAAGAAGCGATACTTATGACCTCTGTTGGTAGTAGTTGTAGTATTAAGAGGAAATCCAACCCAAAGTGACTAAGCTTCAAAAGAAAGAACTAAATTCCCTAAAAGAATGTTCCCAAAATCGCAAAAATCGGATAAAAAATAAGGAAGATATGACATTGTGAAATTTCTTTCTTTTTTTTGGAAAACATTTCTTGACCAGTCTTCATGAATGTTCACATGAGCTAGTTGATGATGATTTTTTTTTTTGTATGTTATATATGAAATTCAGAAAAAAAGTTATTTTTAGCTGATTTTTAGCTGATATAGGTAAAAGCATATTCCCATACCAAAATATATCAGAGGTAACATTCGTTCTTTTCTATTTTGGGTGGTTTTAAGGCAAGTTTTTAATTCATACTGCCGAAATATGAGATTTTTGTCATTTCTGTATACGAAATGAATAAGAAACTGTGAGAACATGACATCATCAACTTGCTGATTTGAATATTCATAACAATTGGTCAAGAAGTGCTTTTTGAAAAATTGTGAAATTTCAGAATGTCAATCATTTCCTTATTTCTTATCCGATTTTGATCATTTTTTGCACTTTTTTTTTTCTAGAAGTCAAACGCCTACACAGTGCATTTAGGCCATGTCCTTTTTTGTTTTCTATATGTTAGGGTTCATGGCTGATGCAGTACTTAATGATAGAATTTAAACAACCCTTTTCAGGAAATGGAGATTGCTAATATTATGCTTTGTGCATCTATTGTTCGATGACCACTGGACTTAAGTTCGAATCTACACCAGGTCTAGTGTCCAGTAGTAATGTAATTTATTCTCACATAATCTTTTTAGCCAGGTGTACAAATTTGATGGATAATATAGATCGATTGTCAGCAGAATAAATGATACATTTCAATGTAAAATGTGGAAATAAAATTGAGAAAAAAAATAAAGATGTTAAAATAATACATAAGTATGCAAGGAGTAAAACACCATGACAGAGTAGGTAAGGGTCTAACCACCTTTTTTCAGTTCTCTAAGGGAACTTGCTATCCAGGTAATAATCAGTACTTGCGTCATTGCCTGGACTTGTATATCAAGGATTTAGCCAGCCCTTCACGCATGATTTCGCCCTATATCCACCAGGCAATACATGCCTTATTCCATCTTTTCTATCCCCACCCCCTTTCTCTCAGAGATATCCTGCCAAGGGCTCACGGTTACATCTCCGATGACCATTAGACCAGTGGTCTGCCAGAGCTCTCCCAAGTACGGTCAAGATTGTTCCTATGGTTGTCAGACCGGCTACACACTGAACGGCACTGGAGAGGCCTTCATCAACACGACGTGTCTTGCGAATGGAACTTGGTCTAGCATTCCTCCGATGTCCTGTGAAGGTAAGACTTTTGAGATAGTGGTTGATTGATTGATAGATCAATGAATCGTTTGATTGATTAACCAACATGCATAATATTGATTGGTTTAATGATTCATTGATTGGTGGAATGATGGATTGACTGACTGATTGATTGATCGATTGATTGATTGGTTGATTGACTGATTGATTGATGGATGGATGGATGGATGAATAGAATTTTTTATTCGTTCCCTCATTGCTCTCCACGTCAGTCAACGTATTTATTGACAGGGACTGGCAGAGAGTATTTTAATTCCCAGGAGAGTATTTTTGCACATCCCTGTACAACCCACGTTGATCACGACAGGGATTTTTTTAACGTTTGTCTTTCAGCCAATTGCGAGGTTTGTAATGTGTTTCCATCATTTTGTTTTCATCGACAGATAACTTGTTCCCTGAAGTGATGTGCCCCAGCAGTATCAATGATACCACCGATGACTTAATGTCGACACGAGAAGTAAACTGGACGGTACCAGTGCCAACAGACAATAGCGGCGTAAAGCCTGGTCTTGTCGGAAGCCACAACCCGCCGCACCACTTCCATATCGGGCCCACTGTCGTAACGTACGTTGCGACTGACATGGCGGGGCTCACTGCCCAGTGTAACTTCACAGTGGAGATTACAGGTGACGAGTTGTCACTCAAAGTGTGTATTCGCAATCAGGATTGTATTCTTCACGTTTTATCAAGTAATCCATTGTAGCTTAAAGATTGTAACAGAAACTCATATGGGAGCGCTGTGGCATAGTGAATAAGCTCCCGACTCCAATCGGAGGACGCGAGTTCGATTCCCGCCCAGTGTTTACGTCTTTGGACAAGTTGTTTTTACCCACCGTGTCCCTCTTGCTTGACCTAAGTGTATTTAACGGGTACCTGGCAACATTAGGGTAATAATAATGATAGGGCCCTCTTCTAGAGCAGTGGGGCAACTCTGAAGAGGCCTACCCTGGATAAAGAAGTTCTCTATTATCCGTGGTGTAATTGCAGTATAATATAAAATGATATCGATGAGATAGCACTTGTTCTTGCGAGGACACGTACGTACAGCAGAATTAGTGAAAATACCCAGGTCATGACATTTATTGTTCAGGGCACAACTTCCATTGTCAAGTTGGTGACTCTGTAGGCTCCCTTTGCACGGCTGACTAGGCAGAGTTTGTGTGTGGGGAATGGAGTCCCACTTCAAGTAGAATCCCAAGAAGGCCAAAATTAAACATCAGTTTCACAAAATGTGGCACAACCAGGTCACAATTTCCAATGAAATTTGTCCAGGAAGGTCAGTGTAGTATATCACATAATTTGGTAACAAGATGAAGAAGTTGGCCTAAAGCAGCAGATAAAGGTATAGAAGAGGAGAGGAGTCAAGCAGCTGCCTGACGCTCGACATGTAAGAAGCAAAACATTTCCATGTAACGGTAAACCAAATGGCCAGTCCTACGAGCTATCCCAACGAATTGCTTTCAAAGATATTCATTAGGTGATGAGCTATACCAACGAACTGTTTTCAAAGATATTCATTAGGCGATACGCTATCAGTGTATCACTTATTGTGCTTGTCAAAATCTTCCTTCTTTTAAATTGTTTTCTGCCAGTAATGACTGACAGATATCGAACAATGGAATTGCCAGAAGAAGAAAAAAAGTCTGCAGAGAAAGCCGCCGCTATAGGTGAAATCCCAATAGTTACGAATTATTCATTCCGATGTCAGCTGTTCCAAAGACTTTCAATAGTTCATCTAAGCTAGTAACAAGTAAGATCTAATGATCAAAGATTATTCCAGTAGAGATACAGGTTTACAACACAATTCTGCTCTGATTGGGTTATAATTTATGTGAACCTGAATTATTATTTGTTAATGCAGCCTACAACGTTTGTAATCTAGGTCGAATTCCAGGTTCAATGAAATATTTCCTTCGCGCAACAGGTTCTAGGAATAACGCTGTGTTGAACACATTCGTGGAATTATCTTTATATAATACAATGTAGCAAATGGTTACGATCATTGAAAATTTAACACGAGGTGTACTGGATGTGATGCTCTATCCAACAAGGGGAAGAAGAAAATGTAAGCATGTAATAGTTCCTTTTAGCGAAAATCACATGATGAGCAGTTGACCAATTGGGTAGCAAGGATCTTTTTAGATGTATCAATTGCTATTTCATGTATATACTATATAGCCAATGGCGTTGTCGTAGTTGTTCCGTTGTTTTATTATTCATCAAAAGTCGTGGGTTAACTTCGTAATCTTTCCCGTACCGATGTTAACACAGATCAAGAAAACCCCAGAGTTCAGAACTGTTCAGATGACATCAACGAGCAGACTGCGTTGCCCACTGTCAACGTCACTTGGAATGACCCAGTGTTTGAAGACAATTCCGGTACCGTGACCATCACCCCTCCTGAGAACGCTTCCGGCTCAGCTTTTCCAATTGGCGAGCATGAGATCATATACACGGCAACTGATCCGTCTCAAAACAATGAGACGTGCGAGTTTACCGTGAGAGTCACGGGTAAATGAAATTTATTGCAGTACTTAACAACCTTTTGACCAATGCAATGTCTTTACAGTTGAATATCATACATAAACCCATATGGCTTAATCATCATTATTTTCTATATCATTATCATTATCATTATCATTATCATTACCATTATTTTACAGTTGCCCGCGTTCTGAAATCTAACCATAATTTTTTCTGCACATGCTAACCTGTAAGCTGGATATAAATAAATGTTATATTAATATTTATCAGAAATAAGTTGGGTTCAGGCTGCATAAGATTCAAGTTTCGTAGAAAAGCAAAATGAGTATACTGAAGATATTAAAGTTGACGACAGGACTGCTGTTTGCAATCGATAGCAACATATAATATTTTCTAGAAATCGGTGAACACGCACTCCACAGGATATCAAGATAATTTACATTTTAATATACTGTAGTCCAATTCAAAAATTTCTAATGGGGGGGGGGGCTTTAAGAATTCCTGACCCCCCCCCCCCCATCAAAAAAAAAAATATTAATTTGAGCACTGACATAGCAACGCACCTGGCTCATTGTATAATCCATTGAAAGTGTTTTGGTTCTTCTTTGGAATCTCTCCCCCCCCCCCCCCCCCAGTGTTTTATGGCCGCCAGACCATTAAACAGTGCTCTAAAGTCGAATTCATCTGTAGTTATTAGAGGATTCTTCTCTAATCTGAAATCAAACACACACAATCGAACACACACACGTGAGCTACATGTGTATTGATCATAAGTAATACGCTTACTTATCATTAAGTTTGTGTTAGACTTTGAGATCCATCGCCCAGGTTCTTGTTCCATGCAACCTCAGATTACTCATGCCAACCCTTTCCGCCACCACTCAACGGAATCGTAGCCTGCACCCAGCAACTCGGGGGACAAATTTGCAAGATGTTTTGCAACAGGAAGTACAGATTTGTGGAGTTACCGGAACGATATTACAACTGTAGCCAGGGGAGGTGGCTCTCCGCATCAACCGATACACCAGCTCAGATGCCATGGCCAGACTGTTCAGGTAAGATATTCTCAGTTCAATTCAATTCAATTCAATTCAATTCAATTCAATTCAATTCAATTCAATTCATTTATTTTTTCATTCTCATTTTTCTTTCAACAAAACATAACACAAAGTAAATCAAGAATTCTATCATAGACATACGAAAAATAAACGATAGTCAACAAACTAATAAATATATGCATACATACTGGAAATACAAAGTTATGTTTAGACAGGAAAAAAGAACTGAGAGATCCACTAAAAAGCAATGCTTGTAGATTGTGGACCACGGAGCACTCAAGAATTCCTTCAAAAATACTTACTGTAATTACAAGTACATAACACAAAAATAATTACGACAAAATGGAACAAACAACAGAGACACAACAACATGGCATGACTAAACTGAGGGGGATACGATTGAAAGGAATTGGGCAAAAACGAAATTAAATGAAGAAAGGAAAGAAAGAAAGAGAGAGAATGCCTACACGCTGTACAAAAGAAACGGAAGAGGGGATTGAGGAGGTACTTCGGACAGCTCTTTCTAGTACAGTCTAACAAAACAAAAAATGAAAAATGATTCAATATTTTGAATCTTGGGGGTGTACCACGCCAGAGTTTTAGATAGAGCACTACAATGTACCAGACTTTTTATCTGATTATATGATTTTTAACAATAAAAGGACCTTGCACTTTACAGAGAATGAGTCGTCGACTGTACAGTTCAATGCGATTTTGTAGTGACACCTGGACACAGTGACACCTGGACACAGTTATCACAATTCTACGGATCCACAACTGTCATGCGTAACAATGCAAGTAATGTGTTGCATTTGGCTTGGGCCAGGTAAAAATACGGTCATTGACCTTCTTTATTTGACAACAGCGAGCTTTAGACTTGCGATACAGATGTTCATAGGAATAAAAAAAGAAAAACTGTTCTGCGCATGCGCAAGATCGCTTATCAAAATCGATCTTGCGTCGTCTGAGTGTTCACGACGATTCTGTACCATTTAAGCCTCCGCTCAAATTCACGACGCAGAGAGCTACTGGCAGAAATTGGGGCGCCATTTTACTTTGTATAGGCTGCACCTCCAAAGCTACTGTTCAACACGACGCAGGGAGAGAGAACGGCCAATGCAATCGTCGTTTTAAACGTCTGCGTCGCAAATCTATAGCTCCCTGTTCGAAAGTTAAACTCAAAATGTTCTTCATCCCAATGGACTGACAACAGAAAAGCATTGCTTTACACATGCACAAACACATCACGTCTATATAAAAACAAGATTGTAACTGACTTTTTCACACACACACACACACACACACACAATAATGACCACAATGAATAAAAAAAACCCTAGGGTGTTATCTAAGTGATGTATAAACTGTATACATAAAATGTTAAGTCAAATAAGGTATGTTATCATACCAAGAATGACTCATAGTAATACCCCCCTTGACTCAATTATATAAAACCAGTATTTGATTTGATTTTGATTTTATTTCCGAATTTCTTTTTCATACTTAAATGAAATACAAAGTCAATTGAACTAAGTAATTGAGCACAGTATGATTTGAATCGGACAATTAAAACAAATAGATGATTACTTCAAATATCCAACATTTTTTCCCAACACAGTGCAAAATGAAAATAACCAAATTATTTCATGCATAGCATATATTTATGCAAACATAAGTTCTGTTGTTCAAAGACAAATTAGGCAACTCCTGATGTACAGATATTCAGGAGACCATCATCATAAGCAAACGCTTGACAAGGACAATGGCCTCAGAAATGATTGTCTAAACAATACGACATTGTGAGAATATAATTTGTTTGATAGATACTTTATTTTCTGCAAATCAATATACATAAGTTACATGATCATGAAGATGCAGGAAGTATACAAAGTAAATTCATCGCAGAGTCGTTTGACTTGCATAAACCGCGATACATATAAGTACATAATCATGAACATGTAGGAAATATATAAAATAAATTTAACACAGTCTTTTGACTTGCATAAACAACGATATGAAAGAAATATGATATACAATATGCATGTCTTTGCAGCAGTGATAAGAATAGCATTTATAGTTAAGAAACGATTATGCAGAGGGCCGCCATTATAAGCATTGCTTGAAAAGATGGCCGGCCCGAGGAAAAGATAAGGACGTACTAGATTCGTAACGATATAAATTCTGCTGCGAAAGTAGCAGGGGAAAATAAACTCTAGTGTGTGATGGTGGTGGTGGTGAATGTGTGTGGTGAATAATATTCAATTCAATTCAATAGTTTATTTATTTCCATCATCAAAAAGAAAAGAAGAGAAAAAGTTGACATGATCCAAAGTGATACAATTTTTTTTTTTTCATTTCTCTTACACTCGTCTGATAAAGGATTTTTTTTAAATACAATAATAAAGTATATACACGAATGATGTCGTAAAAAAGAAACAATGCACTTTGCCATGGCAACAAAAATAGTAGATAATCACAATGATGGAAAACGGTGTTCCACTAAAAAAGCCAAGCTTGTAAGACGTGGAACACTGGAACAAAACAACAGCACCAATTTGTTATACCAATAAAACATATTCATTTTAAATTCTTCTATATACTATTGTACATTTTACTCATTGATATAATGATGCTGATACTATGAACAATACTTACTAGGATTTTAGAATGCAAACGTATAAACTATGTAACATATCACATTTGTGGCACAGACACTATGGGGCCAGGTATGCCAGGAAAATTGAACGGAAAGGAAGATATGCAATCGGCCACAAAAAACATAACGACGACAACAACAACAATAACACAAAACACGGAACTACAGAATATACAAGTCACCACTCATTAAATGGCGATAAAGAGAAAGGGAGGGAAGAATAAGGGGGGGGGGGGTGCAGCGGTGCATTGTGCAAAATGTGAAGTGTTTGCGTGGAAATGAGTAGTGAATATCATGTGTTCATGTTCATGTTAGTGTTCATGTTCATGTTAATGTTCATGTTAATGTTCATGTTTGTTGTGTACGTTCAGTTCGGAGCCCTTAAACTATAAAAGTGAAAAAAAAACCCAGATAAATAGCAACATACTCTAATGTTCAGATACATATTGAGATAGCATCATATCTTTAAAGTTTTCCATAACAAGTAATCTCACACAACAACATGTAAAGATAAATGAAGACATTGTTATATTATTTTCCTTTTTTTTTCTTTCTAGTAGATAAAGATGTACAAATGACATGTGTATCTATAGCTAGTTTTACGAATACCTGTCTCAAGTGGTTGTAGGATTTCGTTTTCACCTACCAGTACGTGACCAGTATACATTTTAATTTTTTATGAACTCTCAGCCACTGTAATCATGATATCAGGAAATAATGACTTTTAATCCTGTCTTACTTTCAAAAGTGAAAAATTCTAGTACAAAAACAAATAAGATCCAAGTCACGTTTGACGGCGCACTTGCGCTTTATTTCTTACCAGAACCGCAAATTAGGACAGCGGAAGTTCGGCTGTCGGTCCAGTTTTACCGGGGCAAATGTAAACCTGCGTCTTTGATCCTCATTAAGGAAAAATTCGGGAAATACTTCCACGGTTTGTTGTCGGAACTTGGAACAACTAACACGTCCTGTGGTCCTCACGTCGTCTGCGATTTTAGGGATCTCAACATCACGTGTGGTCAACACAATCGACGCAGACGACAGGCGAACACTGATGACATATTAACATTGACTTTCACGTCATCTGTGACGTCAAACACAAACTTCGCAGACGTGGACGAGGTACTTCAACCGGTTTTTTATAAATCAAAGTGTTTGCAGGGCTGGGGGAAATCGTTATAAACTGGAACATGTCACGGACAAGAAAATGCAACAATCTACTTTATTTTGTTACTAAATGATTTATAGAATTTATCAGTAAAATTTGATTTTCCTCAGAAAATACTATCTTATTAAATTCTCTATGTTATCGGGGTCTTTTTGTACATAGTATATTCTTAAAAGAATTGCAGATACATGTATAAATTGCATTTGAAATTGAATATATATATATATATATATATATATCATTATAAAGATATACCACCTAGGAGAGAATGTCGGTTGCTCGCTATAGGGATCAATAAATTTCATTACAATACTGTTGATTCAATCATCATGACGCTTCCAGGACGCAACGTAATCGGGTTCAAGGCGTTTCGTAAATGACGTAATTATGCCAGCAGTATCGCATTATAAATTTTTATGCTTTTGCTCAAAATGTGAATTGTAATTCACAGCGATGGTATTTTGAATATCCTCGCAAAATTTCGATGTTTGACTGACAATGGTTAATTTGATGTTTTATTTTCTTACAGCAATAATTACGGTAAGGATCGTAGAATAATTGCGTGGTTTGACAACCAACGACAGATGCTTTTAAAGCGTGCTATATCTTATCTTCACTAATTTTCTTATAGCTTAGAGAATTGAACGGGCGATTGCAATTAACTATGCACCAGGAAATAAAGAATCCACGTGTCAGCCGAGAGAAGATAAGAATCTAAGGTTTCTATTTCATTCCCTGTACTATACTGTGCATTTCTATTTTTTCAAAGGAAATGTACAGGAAAGGATAAGTTCGGGTAAATGATCAATTTGGAAGAACTATCAATCAAAATAGGTTTGACATGTTGATTATCGTTAAGTAGTTGGTTACCGAATGTTACAGAAGTGGACGAAGACATAACACAGTGCTTGGTATTACATATCTATCTATCTAGGCCGCACCCACACCACCGCCGACCCTGGATACTCGAGCTACTTTGGACTCCCTCGTTACGTCGATACAAGACTTGGTGACATCCGGGAACTTCACTGTTACTGTGGACGACGTCCCGTTATTGCCCGCGGTAGAAACATTCACTGTCGGCGAATATTACTCAGTCCCTTGTGATCCCGGCTTGGTTTCATCGAATGACTCGTGCTGTAAGACCAGAATCTTCTTCTATTACTTTTACAAGCAGGGGGTACGGTCTGTCGAAGTCTTTTTAACGCAATGGCAAATCAATATTTCTCAAACCTAATTTTTAGAAATCGTGGACGATATCATGCATGCATGACATATATGTACGCAGTCTATGATGAAAATGCATTTTGACATAAGAATACTGACATGCGTGATATACTTGCGTTATAGAAAATAAAAGTCCCAACTGTGTAAAAATAGTAAGAATGAATCATTTGTTTTCCTGTTCTCTTTTACTTGTGCGTGTGTGTGTGTGTGTGTGTGTGTGTGTGTATGTGTGTGTATGTTTATACAGTGCCATGCGCACCGGGAACAAGACACAACCAGACATCTGATACCTGCGAGAGATGTCCCGAGGGAACTTATCAAGACGAGTACGGTCAGACTGATTGTCTCAGCTGTCCCGAGGGAACTTCAACGGCCACAGCGGGAAGCAGAACAGCTAAAAAGTGCAAAGGTGGGGAAGAAATTAGAGTTGATTCATTCGAATATTCACTCAACACAAATAAAAAAACTGCATTTCCCAACACAACAGCAGCTACGTAGTTCAATGTTAATGTAAACACTAGAGAGTGAAACTGCTGTGCACATGGAGAGGGGGGTCACTCTGTATGTAGATATATTATATATACATATATATATATATATATATATATATATATATATATATATATATATATATATATATATATATATATATATATATGTATATATATTACATCAATTTTATGATTTTCAAATACTATCATCATAAGAATAATGCTGAGAGATGAAACAAGAAAAAGACAAAGGAACAACCAATGCCTGAAACCAAGGTATATGAATCTTGATGCTCTCCTCATAACAGAGACTTTTTTTCGTAAGGCGAGTCCCGGAGATAAGAGGATGATGCTGATATCGTTATAAAAAAAAAAAATCATCAAACTATTCATCATTACCAGTGTCCATGTCGAAAAACACCCCATTCTATGACAACCCTTTACAATCATACGTAATGTTGCAACATTGAGTATCTTGATTGTTGTCCAGCTCAATAGAAAAGAGAATACTAGGTCGTTATCATTCTGTCAGCGTCCGTTTGCTGAGTAGTTCAATATAAGGAAAAGGAAAAAATGAAAAAGAAGAAACAAAATATTTTTAGAGCGGTACACCGAAACACAAGTAGTGATTTACATAATACAAACATCTGAACATACACTCAATGAGAAATCCATGGCATTATTTACTGCTTTGAAATAGGAATGATAATAGGCCAGTTCTCAATGGACTAAATATGAGTATTATTTCTTCTTCTCATAAGTATCTATTCAGTGTTCATTGTCCCATTGAATGCGTGTCAATACTTGGAATCTAGATTTGATGCAGAGCTGGTAGTTGTTATTATATCATATCGTGGCAGGCTCCTTGAAAAACGTTTCCGATTTTCAGTAACAAATTTTGGTCTAAATAATATTTTGTCTAGCCCGAGTATATCAAATGTTTATATTCAAATGTGTTTACCAAGTCTGTCTCTCGAAGAGGGCTCTCAAATTTCGACGTACAATTCGTACCACCATATTGGCCAGTCTGTCTGCGAAATAAGATCATTATTTTCCTGTCCAATGTATCTCCAACATTATATTCCGCAGCCCTGTGTCAGCCAGGTACTTTTTCGAAGACGGGAATCAAATCGTGCACTGCGTGTCCTAAGGGCTCGTACCAGCCGCGTCGCGGTAGCACGTCTTGCATGGCCTGTCCAGATGGCCTGACCACCTGGACAGTCGGCGCCTCTTCCACGGATCACTGTACAGGTAGTTTGTTTATGGAGCTGCTACCTATGGTTTGTCCTTTTTTTGTGTGTGTTTTGTTCGGCATGATAACTAAACCCCCATTAGAGCCAGTCCCGTGTACAGTCGAGCTGGGCTATCTACATATTATATGGCAAAATGTGTGTTGTTGTTGTTGTTGTCAGGTTGTTGTTGTTGTTTTAAATAAAAAAAGAAAATCAGAGAGAAAAAATGGGACCATATGAAAAAATAATTTGCCCCAGACAATACTGACATAAGACTATCGTACATCTTAATCAATTCAAACATTATTATTAGATATGCGGTACATTATAATGTCTGGAGCTCATTTTGGATGTCTCCACGAGGGAGCTCATATAGGATGTCTCCGCGCGGGAGCTCATGGATATCTCCACACAGGAGCTTATGCAAATTTTAATTTAATAATAAAAATAGTCATATCGCCAAGAAAGATCTCATAATAAATGGATATTATATATGGGGAGAGTACGTTGATGAATTACCTCACTTCCATCACACACACACACACACACACACACACACATAGGGATCAGTCCAGAGTGATATTGAGAATATGGCATGATAAAGTTTTACCGAAAATACACATAGTTATAATTATGTATTGCAAGATAGAGGAAAAAATACAATACAATACAATATTGTGTATTGTAATAAAATCTAATCACCTTCTAACACCTGATTTTCAGTAGCGATCCCTTGATCATTTTTGCTGTCGTTGTTTAGATCTGCCTTCGAAATCATGTTCCAGCCCTAAGGAGTATCGAATCTCATCGTAAACCTTCTTTTCCTTTTTGACTCTCTGCCTGTCAAATTTTTCCAGATCCTTCAAGTGTGATTTTGCTTTTGTTTCCGATATAGACCAAGTAATCATTAAGAGTTTAAGATCAGAGAAATCTGTATTCTTCAGTCACATCGCCATGCCGTACAACGCACTCGTGTGCTTTCGAGTGTCTAGTTTTAGGGATACTCATATTTTTATCTTATTAAGGCGTACAATCAACGCCGACAATAAAAGCAAAAGGTGAACGTCGTAAGGTAGGCGTCTTTTCTGTATTTGTTTTTCAATAAAAGTGAAAGCAGCATCAATAAAAAAAACACTCAGTAATAGTGATGCTCATAATGATGATGATAAGAATGGAAATGATAACAATAATGATGACACTGATAATAGTATTTATGAGAGTAATACATTGTATTTGTCGCGCGCTTAATACAACGTTTCCAAGAACAAAAACAATAAATATTTTAGGAAAAAGAAGAAAGGAAAGGAAATAATGAGAGTAACCAAAGAAAGAAATCAAATTGCACTTAACTAGACAAAAATATGACATACAGTCAAACCTGCATTAGCTGTCACCTGTCCATAGCGGTCACCTGCCGTATACAGTCGCTTAAAACAATTCCCTAGAGAGAAAAAGCCGTGTTGAAGATCCTGTGTATACGGCCACTAAAAATAATTATCCCTAGAGATAAAGCCATGTTAAAGACACTGTGTATAGCGCTCACCTGTTTATAACGGCCACCTTTTTTCAGTCCCCATTGGGTGGCCTCAATGGGCGAGTTCGACTTTACATCAAAATGTAACATCAAACGGATAGGTTTCATATAATGTAATAAGGTATTTGCTCAATACAATAACTGGGGGTGATTGATTATAAAGAAAGGACGGGTTTTAAGAAGTAACATTACTTTTATTAAACTGTTTTTCTCAAACCTTTTGCGTCATCAGATATCTGTCCACGAGGTTCTACGTCTCTCACCGGCTTTGCCCCTTGCACGCCGTGCCCTCGGGGCTGGTACCAACCAGCTTCCCAGCAGACTGAGTGCATATCTTGCCCTGAAGGCACATTCACTCACGAAGCTGGAGCACATGCTGTCCAGTATTGCCAAGGTTTGAAGAAAACGATACTTTGATTCATACGTCAGATTTTTAAAGATTCAAATTCTACTGGGGGTCTTTTTTTTTCTTTTGTCGGATTTCCTTTTAGTTTCTTCTAATTTGTAAATGCAAATACTATTGTTTAATATCGATCTGAAATGAAGTAAAACTACACCTGTGATGAGGTTATAGTTATTTTCACTTGTCCAGTATTGGGCTTATTCATCGGGAACGACTAGACATGTATTGCATTGACATGATGTAAAAGTAGATAATCTCGTGGATTATGAACCCACTTTAGGGTGTGTACAGTTCTGGTTGAGGTGAGGATTTAGCTTTTAACGTTTTGCGAGATATTCAGAAACCCACTCTATGAGATGTCAAATAGCATGCAATTCTAAGTGGTATCAAAAGTTTATTTGATGAAAATCGGTTTTGAAATGGCTGAGATATCCTAACACAAGGTGAAACAAAGAGATCCTAATAAAAGGCGTGGCCTATCGCTTTTATTATTATCACTTTTTTGGATATCTCGGCCATTTCAAAACCAATTTTCATCAAATAAACGTTGAATCCTTCTTAAAATTATATTCTCTTTCATATTTCATAAGAGGTTTCTCATCATCTCACTTAGGAATATTATAAACCTGAATCCCCACCTCAACCAGTACTGTACAGTCCCTTTAAGGACTCGTGAGTTACACCATCACACTCACGTGCGCTTATCCCAACGTGCTGAAAATTTATGCTTCGTTTTCAATGAACCAACCCGCCTTGTCCAGTCATCAACGAGTGCGACTTCAACGGACGCAACCCCTGTCTTAATGGAGCGACGTGTGAAGATCTTCCACAGGGGTATCACTGCGCCTGCCTGCCCGGCTACACCGGCCAGAACTGCGAGGTAGACATCGACGAGTGTTTCAACAACGATGCGTGTTTAAATGGCGGCAGTTGCGTGGATCTAGTCAACGGCTACCGGTGCAGTTGCCCTCCGGGATTCCACGGCGTCAACTGTCAGAACGATGCCGACGACTGTCTTGGAGGTGAGAGCCATTTTCATTCAAAAGTCATATCACAACATTTCGACCTCATCCGTTCTTTGTATCCACATTCACTTTCTTACACACACACAAACGCAAGTCTTACACAAGCGCAAATCGACACAAATACCTTGCCCAACATATTGCGTAAAGAACCCTCATTTCTTGAATAATTTTCTCCCATTATTCCCAGGAATGAGGTTGGTATTATAGTTTTGCAAGCATGTATACAAGTTTTCAGTTACTTTCCCTTCCTTGCTGAGGTCACCATCCAAGTCAAAGTCAAATTTTGCATGTTAGGGTGGCAGTCTCCTTTATTCTCTCTTTCAGACGCAGTGTAATAGCAAAGCTATTACCGGTATTAATTTGATTCTCTCTGTGGCAATGACAGAAACATTTATAGTTCTTTCCATGCATTCATGACATAGTGTGTTGGCATTCTAGGCCGTTTATTCACGCTTGTACCTGAAAAAAACTTTAAAATCTCTAATCTATATACACTCCGACCTCTGCTATCTGGACATGTCGGGACTGCAGCCGGTGCGGATAAGCAATCTGGCCTGATGTGCGAGAAATTAATGTTTTGTTATGTACATGTGCCTGCAGCTACCGACAAAGTGGTAGCTATACATGCTATTGGTACATAGCGTACATCGCAACAGTCATGTAATCTATGCTAGCCCATTATAACTTAAATTATCTGGAACTTACCAAAGTTTCTTAAAATCATTGTAGGTACATCTTATGAGTTTTTAGGAGTTTCAATTGAGTTTGAAATCACTCATTTTTCGTTTTCAGAGCATGAACACGACCGGATGTTAGAGAGGTCCGGATAAAAGATGACCGGGTAATGAAGGTCGGACTGTATCTCAGTCTTTTTATGCTAAAAACGTCTGCTTCATTTTTGCATTTGCTTACGAATTTGGTCAGCTGATTGCCGCTTTGGTGGAACGTGTGTCGACGGGATCAACTCCTACACGTGCCATTGCCAGGACGGTTTCACCGGAGAACACTGCCAGATTAATCTCTTCGATTGTGCTTCGGATCCCTGCCAGAATGGGGCCTCGTGCATAGACCTCAAGTCGGTAAGGATTTGCTCTCAAATCAGGAGGCTTCACATTATCATCTTCAAAATATTATTTCGCACTTTGATATTCGGATATCGTCTGTGTTACATGAAATAAAGAATAGAGTCAATCTATCACATATTAATCTTCGTTGCATTTTGTAATGCATGTATACATTTTTACGAGAAATGATGGTAACAATCGTACTTGAAATTCATAGACACCGCGCATGTTCAAGTTTACTTAAATAAATTTGGTAGAATAAGGTTTTATCTTATTCACTGAAGTCAATTCGAACAAGATGTGGAACATCGCACATGAAATGCTATTGCTTAAAATATGTTCTTTCGTTCTGTCACTATTTCATTCTAAAAGACGGGTGTATCTGAAGAGAACGTAAACTGTAAACCGTTGTGGCACTGTACGCCAATAAGCGTGGTAACAATTAGACTTACTGTTCTTCGCCGAAGCTTTTTGTCTTTACTGCACGTGTCAGTGGCACCTCAGTTAAGTGAAATTAAGTACTTTATATTTTGCATCGAAATTGCAGAACTTCACGTGCTGCTGCCCGCTAGGATACACTGGTCGTTATTGTGAGTTGATAAAGGATTACTGTGTGTCATCACCGTGCTACGGCAACGCTACCTGCTCCTCATCAAACACCGGCTACGCATGCGCATGCCCAACTGGGTTCGAAGGTCACGACTGTGACGTGAATATCGACGAATGCCATACAAGAAATGTCACCTGTCAAAATGGCGGAGTTTGTATTGATGCCATCAACGACTATCATTGCATCTGCCCACTTGGTTTTGATGGCGTCCATTGCCAAACAGGTACAGTTGCAAAAAGTATAGAGACGAAAAGTATTCATGTGGAGGACAAGGTGACAGTCAGCCGTAATTAGCATATGTATACATTCTATACCCGATACCAATTACAGTTAAGTGCCATAATGTATGTTGTACCACAGTTTACTGAAGACAAATAGCAGAGTAGTTTCGTCCTCTCTGACTTCTAAGTCAATATTGTGATCTCTCTCTCTCTCTCTCTCTCTCTCTCTCTCTATATATATATATATATATATATAACAATTAACGGAAACAGACTGATGGACTGCTAATGCCTGTGAAATTGCATAAACCAATGTATGGATGCACATTATCCTTTAAAGAAATGTGTTTCTATCAAACACAGAGAAGTCTATACCCACTGATTCAGTTTCTTTTCTCGATTACGTTGACATCGATGGGACCATGCTGTTTTGAAGTATATGCAACAAATGATCAGATACCGCGACAGTCTATAGCCCTTCGAGAAATTGATAACCATACTTTTGTGCGCCCTAACCCGCATGTTGTCACCGTCTGTTCCTCTTTCATTTTCTGTTACATATACAGTACAGTGTATCTCTGTGTGATGTTCACCCTGACTTTTGTTTCATGTTTGTAATGTTTATGATATCTATGCTATGGTCATTACCTTCTCGAATAAGTAGTAGTAGTAGTAGCAGAAGTAGTATTAGTAGTAGTAATAATAATAATGATAATGATAATAATGATAATAATGATATTAATAATAATAATATTGATAATAATGATATTGATAACAAGCCAGTTTTATTCTTCGTGATAGCAAAGTTAGTTCATTACTAAAAACTTTATCTCAAAACAAGTATTATGGGCTGACCCATAATGTCTTATATCACAATTGATAATTTCAGAACTTTCGTCAGATTACGATCTTCATTTTGACACCGTGAGAACTGTGAATAGAGCAGAATTAGAGGGCGTCCTCCCAGACCTCTTCGAATTCACATTGGCCTTCTGGATGCGCACGTCGGACCGGGTCAATTTTGGCACACCAATTTCCTATGCAGTGAGAGGAGCGGAAGGTGAAGAGGATGTTGACAACGCCCTCACGCTGCAAGATTACAACAACTTCGTCCTCTCCGTGAACGGGGAAAGTGTGGCGACCTATGTGTCAGCGAATCAGTAAGCTGCGTGCTTGCCATGCCAAGAGTGAATTTAAATTCCGGTCAATCACATCATAGGTCGTTTCAAAATCATAATATGCACGAATACATTAGGTAAGACCATTTGGCATAAAAAATGATAATAACCTGTAAAATCGTGTGCTGCTTTGTTAATCATATTTTGCATTTTTCAGTTTCAAGGATCTTATGTTTTCGTACACATTTTTGCAGTGCATTAAAATTGTAGAGACATCTTGCTTTGACATACAAATAACCCTGCATGGAAATGCATTTTTGGTGTTCGTGTTTTTTTTTTTCAATAAAAATTGGTCAGAGTAGTGTTATCTCTTGAATATCTCTCGCAGAGATGACCGCTGGTATTTCATCACCGTCACCTGGTCGAATCATAAAGGGGCGTGGTCGCTTTATCTGGACGGGACACTAGAGACATCTGGTAAGAGGCTCTCCAGTAAAAGACCTATCAGGGGGCGTGGCATGTTTGTCGTCGGGCAGGAGCAGGACAGTTACAACGGGTCGTACGTCCCAAAAGAGTCATTCCTTGGAGCGATTACACAGGTGAATACAATAACGTAGGAAATATTCGTTATTTCTCAAAGAATTCGTTGGGTTCATGTCTTACTTCTATGGCGAGCCAAATGTCCTGAAAAGGCGATAAACTAAGTTTACCAGTAAACAACTCAGTTTCTCGCTCAAAAAACTGAGTTTATATATTTAACATAACTTAACTTATTACCGGAAAAACTTAGTTTATCGGTCGACAATGATTTTTTTTTTTTGTGATTAAACTGAGTTTATCACGATAAAGTTAGTTTTTTGCTCGTTTTTCAGTCGATAAACAGAGTTTAACAACAAACTTAGCTTTTCGCTTTATCAACAAAGTTTCTCTCTCTAAAAAAAAAAAAAAAAAAAAACCACTAGTTTATCGACCTACAAGTATACACTTGATTTATCAGTAAATCGAGTTTTTCGATTTATGGGACATAATAATATGACAAGCCAAATGTCCCCTAAAGGCGATAAACTGAGTTTATTGCGGTTTATCACTAGAAAAAACCTAGTGTATTGGTCGATAAACTAAGCTCTTTCGGTGATAAACTAAGTTTATTATGTGAAACACTAAGTTTATCACTAAAAACGGAGTTTCTCTGGAAATCCTAGTTTATCTCCCGACCATAAAGCAATTATATAACAACTTTTTCGATTTATGGACACTTGGCTTGCCATATGTGACCTGAAGACCCAATAGCGTTCATGGATGCGCCCGACTCATTCCCCGCCCACCGGTCGGGTTCATTCAAAAGCCACGAATAGCACCGATCAGAGAATAATGGTTATTATTTCCCTCGAGGAGTACGTTCATCGGTAACGGTCGACTCCAGTCGAGATTTTTCGGCTGTGCTTGTACCAAAGACACAGAGATCAGTGATAGATATGTACACAATTCGTTACGTACACGGCGATTCTTGAATACATGGGAGCAGGGCAGCCATCCCACTCCGTGTTATCTCCTTAAGACACTGACACCAAATTTAGCTATTAATTTCTGTATCGTCGTAACAAACGGAAGAGTTACCCAACCTAGCAAGGAATGATACATGCAAAGTGGATTCCATGTATTGATAACGTATTCAAAAGGAACCCCCTTGAATCAAAGTAGGGCCTTTTTTGAATACTAATATGTTACGTACGTTGTATGGAATAAACTTACGATTTGTAGAAATCATTCAATATCACATATTCTCCTTCTACTACGACATCATGATGAATTGTAATGTTCCCCACTACAAACGAAGGCGGCACATGGAGGTGACCGACATTTAAGAACTCATGACTTTGAAATGATTGTCCCTTTCCCTGCTAACTTTCACTGTGTGTTTAAATAATTCCGCATGGTGAATGCTTGTTGTATTCGGAGATATTTCTTATTTTAAACAGCAGGTTTGACGTTCTCACGTTGAAGATGAAGATGTACATAAACCATTTTATTAGACAGCATGATAATTTAACGAAATCACATGAATAAAGACAGAAGTACATATCGAAATATCGAAATACTTTAACTAAATTATTGTTTCTATTCGTTGATACGATTAATGTCAATGCCGCACATTAGGTCAATGTGTGGGACTATGCCATGGAATTGGACGAGATTCTCAATCTCCAAGCTTCGTGTTCCCCCGCTGGCAATGTGCTGTCCTGGGCTCAGCTGTCGACGGGAATCAACGGCGAGGTCCGGATCCAAAGGCCATCGCGACAGTGCTCAGGTAACATCTCCAGATCGCTTGATGTTTCTTTTCGTGTGTCTGTTTTTGTGGTCACGTCAATCGAAATCGGAGTCTTGTCTGAAAAATAACGACTTATTGTTTTGGCAATAGCTTATGCAGTATCTAGTTTGAACATCTGCGTTAGCAAAATCTGGTATGATGTACCGATCAATCCATTTGAAAATCAAAGTTGCTCAACATGTCACAGAAATCTTACTTGGACAGGTATTGAACCAAGCACATACTTATGAATCGATGTCATACATCAACTTTGCACACTGTTTATTAATTTCATATTAATGATCACACACAAGCGTGATTTGCTCAACTCCATATCTGAGGTAGAATTCAATGATTTGCAACAGGCATGCTGGGTCCACTTCTCTTGTATGATAATCAAATGTCCCTTTTTATGACAGGTCATGGGCACTTGTGAAATGTGACATCAAACGTGACATCAAACGTGACATATTATATCAAACGTGGGAACATCTTCGTACAATTCATGGAGTGTTCTATAGAATTGTGAATAGCACAATACCGCTCAGAAATTACTGACATGTAAATGGCTAAACTTGATAAACATACAGATTCACACTAAACCAAAAGTAGTAGTGACATCCCCTTATCAGCACAATAAATGCATGGTCACGTGTCATCTCAGAGCCAATCAACTGCTCAGGTCTCTTGTCTGCATTCTGATCATGACGTCTTGCATCCGTCTCTCAATAGCACTTGATGACTGTGCTGTGGCACCCGATTATTGTAGAAATGGTGGCACGTGCCTGGATTCTCACGACGGTATCTCCTGCAAGTGTCCGCCCGGTACCTACGGACCGTCGTGCGAAAACTTGGCGATACCCTGCTTGCCCGACAACCAGTGTCTTAACGGGGGCAGTTGTACTCCACAGGGCGATGGCTGTCTATGTCCCCCGGGATTTTCAGGTGAGATGATGCTGAATTCGAACCAATTTCTGTCTTCGTTTCTTCTGTTTCTAATTATCGTTTCCATTATTATCGTTTATTTAATTGTCAGCAACATTGTTGGAAGTAATTCTGATAGTGCTGATATGGTCGTTAGGCCTAACTTGATATGATGTTATTGGTGTTATCATTATTATCATATCTATGATTTTTATCATCATCGTTATCTTCGTTGCTATACGACAACCACGACTAGTACTATTATGATGAACATCACTACCGTCCAAATTTATTGCCCTTGCTATATTGGGGTCAAAAGGGTCCACAGCCACACCTACTTTTACCAGTGTGCTCCTATCGATTAACAAACAAACAAAAAAAAAACAACCAAAAAAAAAAAACACTGTGTGTTTGCGTGTGTGTGTGTGTATGTGTGTGTGTATGTCTGTCTGTCTGTATCTGTCTGATTGATTGACTGATAAATGAGTTATTCATATTGAAGAGAGATTAATTGCAGTATAAATTGAAAAATTGATTGTTTGTGTTTTGAATTGTATTTGTATTGTTTTGTTTTGTTTTTTGATAATGTTACACCCAGATTGGATTAATTCATGACTGATTTGAATGAAATCAATAAATATCAAGGGGAAAAAAATGTGTGGGTGTGCTGATGTGTGTTTACGAGTTTGTTTAATTTTTTGTTTTCTTAAACTGTTTAACAGAGATACAACACTAAGTTACCGAGAAAAGGAGCAATTAATGTGTAGACCTACTCGGCATTTATACTGTCGCATCCACTCTCTTCATGATTCATGAAAAAATGCCGGTGTTGATATTGTTATGACGATGATTTTTCTGTTGACTTTTAGGCCGACTCTGTGAAGATGCGACAGCTTGTGCAAACCACAACTGCAAACGCAAAAGCAAATGCACTGTACTCGATGGGCGTGCAACGTGCATATGTCGACCCGGTTTCACGGGTAGATTTTGCAAATACGGTGAGAACTACAATGCCTACTTTCTCTTCTTTTCACATAAAAACAACAAAAACAACAACAACAACAACAACAACAACAATTCTTAACCACGAAATACGTTTTGCTGTGGCTCTTTAATACTCCACTTGTGTATCAAATCAATTGATTATAATTCAAGAGCCAGTTGCCATTTATTCGCATTTCACATTTTCAGATACGTGCTAATCAGCTTCGTTGTCTTCCGCATGTCATATGTACACACGGCATGGAGAATGCGGCACATAAAAGAATTAATGCAGAGGGGGTAATTTGTTAAAATTGTGCATGCGTTTGATTTACCCCTTTCTACAGTTCTAAGTTTATATTCGGGCAAGTAGGACACTGTTTGAGCACGAGCAAAGGTGACCTTCATTTTGTCAAATTTGGAATGTAAACAGATAATCTATTTTTTTTTTTCAGATATGAAATGATAGGCATGGTCACATTGGCATTTTTATAAAATGTGATAATCACGTGTGTAATAAGAAAAAACAAGTATGTGTTTTACCTGGGTTGTTTTGTACGGTGATCATGAGTAATTGTGAAATCATATAAGATATGACATGAACATAATTTTGCGACGTATCATCATCATTGACGAAGTCACCCTATATATGTGTAGTTCCGCTCCCAATTTTAGCAAAGTTGTAGTCACGAGTTTTGGCGAGCTTGTTAACGAATGTCAAATCGAGAGAAACTTTTGAGTCCCTACTGTGGGGAGTATTAATTCTGTGTTGTTGTTATCCTCTTTCTTTTGCTGGAATTTACACTCACTCATCCCCATCGTTGAGAGCAGACATAGACGAGTGCTTGGCGGACAACGGAGGGTGCGATCATTCCTGCAAGAACACAGCCGGGTCGTTCCAGTGCTCCTGTCGTGAGGGATACGCCCTGCAGGATGACGGCAAAACATGCATCGGTGAGCAGGGCCCTGTTTTGTGAAGAGTCATAATTGATTATATAGTTGATTTCTATGGTAAGTCTATGGCAGCCTGTGTTGTAAGGGAATTTATAATCAATTATATCTTTTGATAAAACGGGGCCCATGACGAACTATAATTAGTCATTAATTTATTAATTTGTTCAGTAATTCATGTTGATGTATATACAATCATTATAAATTATATATAGTGCATGAGGCTGAATGCACTATAACAATATATAAGCACCGACAAATTCTGAATTTGTCCCGAAGGCCAGTATATTCAATGAGGCCGCAGGCCGAATTGAATATAACTGCCTGAGGGCAAATTCAGAATTTGGAGGTGCTTGTATATTGTCATAGTGCAAGAAGAACTCATGCACTATGTGTTATATAAAATAGTATACATACCCAGGTGAATTATAAAAATAGGTAGAAATAGGGAAGTCCAGATCACTTACCAATACCAGTTTCTTTCAAGCTGTGTACAAAAATGATCCTTTTCCTTTGTAGACAAAATCCGGAAGTAACAGTAGAAACTCTTAACAGTCAACAGTTAACACGTAATTAACGCTCTGGAACACCGAACACAAGATCCAAACGTGAAATTCCATAATGGCATAGGCCTAAACATAAGACCATGCCCATGTTGTACATCGTCATTGAGTTTGTTCGTTTACTTCTGATAATAGATTTTGACTTTGCATCCATGAAAATGAAGTTGCTGGTGAGTACTTATGTTGGAGCTGATGTTAATAGGAGAAGTGTGGGGTGACACGAGTCCAGCCGTAACGTTAGGACTAGATGTAGGCCTAGATCTGCGAGCGACAGAGCTAACGTTAGAAGTAGTAGTACTAGGACCAGGACTACATGCAGGAGTAGGACCAGGTCTAGGCGCAACCGGATTCAAGCACATGCTTGTGGCAGGCGTTGTAGGCGTTGACTGGACCCGAGAAATGGTCAAACTCATTCGTCGCTTTTGCTCTTCCTCAACTCGAGAATAATGCTTTATGCTTGTCTCAGATTTGTGCCCGGAGATTGCCATTATATGGCGTGCTTCGAATCCAGCATTATCGAGTTTGTGAATTGAAGATGCCCGAAGGCAGTGGTTGGTATACACTTTAGAACAATGTGCTTCAGCAGTAATCGACATTTTGTTCGCAAGAGTATTCACACCTACGGGAGAATTGTCGTACCATGGATGGCCAGGCCTTGTGGTTGCTTTTGGTCGTTGCCACAATGCATCACAGTGTGGATGTAGGTGTGAGACATATTTCACGAAAGATTCAACGGGGCAGTCATCCTTATGGGTCTCATACATACGACCTTGTTGACTTTGTTCGTCATCAAGCCCTTCCCCACGGTGATTCTTGGTTTTCATGTCTCTAGCCAGATACACATACCTTTGATTCGAAGAGTCAGTTGTGACAGCAAAATTTTCCTTGTTCATGTTGCGGAGATTTTCTCTTCCCCTGTTGCAGAAATGCAACATTAGATCTAAGAAAACCTTATTCTGGAGACCCCTTGGTGTCGTAGGTGAGACGGCAGGTGAAGATTTGATTTTTGACATATCTTCGTCGGTGATAGGGTCCTTATGCCGTACGGATCCTTTCCTAGCCTCTTTCACTTTGTGCAGCACAGCTTTAAACATATCATTTGCACCTTTGAAGTCACCATCGCTACAAATGTTTACGTCAAGCGTTTGTTGAAAGTGTCGCTGAAGAACATAACGAAGTGTGATCAAAGAGCGCTTAGCGTATAGTTCCCCATTTCCCCTACGCACCTCCGCGTAAAATGTACGCAGAAAGCGGCACAAATCTTGGGCTGACTTCCTTTCAACATTCGTCAGGCTGATTCCTTTTTCCGAGCAGTACGATTCCAAAATTCGAAGGGCGTATTTGATGACATCTTTTGTTTTCTTTGCGTCCTTATTGTCCAAGATGTCGCTTAGATCAGTCTCTGTTAGAGTAGCGAACCTGTTGTTTTCTGCTTCCATGTTTAAATCTACCGCCGAACTAGTCGAGTCCCCCACATACATTAGTACATGAGTTGCTGGCGGCGATGGATCAAACTTCGATAATAACGATAGTATCGAAAAAAAAAAGATATCGTGATTGTGGCGCAATCGCGTCGATAAGGTGCGGGATTCAGTACTCGATGATTAAAATGAGGGAGCAAAAACCGATATCAAATCGATAGTGGGTTATCGTTTGCAATCGTTATATTTTTCGTGCACTATAACTTTTGCCATGCACTGCCGGCCTGTATCATAAGTATGTATGCTATTTTATATATATATGTATATATATATATGTAGAGAGAGAGAGAGGGAGAGAGAGAGCGAGAAGATTGGCAATAGACCATGTTGAAATAGCTACGTCCGTTGAACGCTTCATCTTCTCGCACTGTATATATATATATATATATATATATGTACATATTATACATATAACATTAATATAATGTGCACGTTCTTCGTATATCTCTCTGGCATATATCATTATCATATTTGATGTGAATATACATAATGTATATGTGTCATACCCAGCGAGATAAAGAGAGAGAGAGAGAGAGAATTATGCACCATTACCACAAAAGCTTACAAAAGTATAGGGTCTACTTACGTTTTGTGTTTTAATATTTCATATTTTTTCCTGTTTTACTGTGTTTAGAAGACATATTAGAATATCTACAAAGATATATTTGATAAGCTTTTAAACTAAACCTATACAGACGAGGTCAAATCGACTTCAACTTTCGTGTGGCAGAAATGCACTCAAATACTCTTAATACATTACATCTGACTGTCTGTGCAGCCGCGTGTCAAATCCAAGCCACTATATTGGAGGGGAATTGAAACATTTGTGTCTAAATTTGTGTTTTCTTTTCGATTTTATCAATTAGATACGAGTTTCTGCAGACACCGGGGCACCTTTTATTCGGTGAGTTGTTACCTTGGCATTCAGCAAAGACTGGAATCCCGTAGTCGGGCGTTTCAGTTTCAAATAGGGTAATCACATTTTCACATAGATGTTTTTCCAAACTTTATTTTTGCTGCTTGGCAGCCTGTTTTCTTTCTTGTTCCCCGCAAGTCACACGAAAGGCTTGCCCGGGAGGTGTGACAGGACCTTTATCGAAGAGTATGAGTGACGCTGCTCCCGAACTTTGCAAATGAATTCAATTCAATTCAAATTCAAATGCGCAATTAGGAAATGCCATGCTTGTTTAAGGGGACTTCAGTAACAGATTCCACATTCAACGTAAAGGAAATTATGTGAAGATTCACGGAAAGCCGATCAAAAGGCCGTCAGAGCCCATAGCTCTGATTATAAAATCCACTGAAACATTTTCTTCCATTTACGTCATTTACCTACACTATAATATGGCTTAAACAATCAGAGAATGCATTGATAGCAGTGCCGAACAGAATGAGTAAAGCGTATCATTGTTGTGAGTATCGTCTTCAAATACCAGCTTCTTTCACAAAAGACTTTTAACTAAAAACAGTGATAAGAAAAGGAGGAACAGTTTAATAAGTATCAACCTTATAGAGTGTAAAGAATAGGTAGACGGTCGAGACGTTAACTACTGTGGCTCGCCATGTTGTAGAACAACAATCGCGATGTGTAGGCCCTAAACTGTTAAACCACTACTGGTAATAAAACAAAAAAAACCCCAGCAAACTAAACAAACAAAACAATTCAATTGTGGTGATTGCGCGTTATACAAAAATGCATGTGAAGATAGGAAAGTGTATTATTGTTGTGAGTATCATCTTCAAAAGAAGACTTAAGGTAGGTACCAATTTCTTTCACAAATGACATTTATAGGCGAGAACAGTGATAAGAAAAGGGGAACAAACTGATAATAGTCAACCTTGTAGTGTAACTCCAATGAGCAGGCAGACGGACAAGTCAAGAACTGTGACCTGCAGTATTGTAGACTAACCACTCTGATGTGTATGTAAGTTTAAATATTATTTGCCAGTTGACATGAGAAAATGTCATTATGATCCATTACATAATTTACATATCATTATTATAATACACACATGCGCATTGCATAATAACGGTTTATGAAAATAAAGGGCAACCTACTGACATGAATGTGCTACAACACGTATAACGTAGCCCTTAACGGATCTAGCTGCCCTGGATCCACGTCAAAGTTTCGACAATAACGGCATTCTCCACGTGCATACACCCCTTTTGTGGAAGTGTGTTGTGCATTGTGCACAGTATATAAATATGGCCAAACCAGCGCCCAGCGTCGTCTGCTATAGTGTACTTATTTATACGAATAATACAAGCAGCATGACGTACGTGCAACGAATTTGGCGAAATGTCCTGCGAAAAGAAACCCAGTCTTGCATGCTTTAAAACAAAACAGGCACCCTTACTTCAAAATTTTTCGGGGGTTATATACAGTAACTTTTTTTCCCCTTGTTCTACTTCAGGATTGCTATGGAAAAGATTTGAAAACTACCCCTAATTGAAAACATTTCGGGTAAACCTATAAAAGGGACCCCCTATTTGAAAGAATTTTCGGGATTTTTTTCGCGAACAGAACCTCTAAAATACGTATAACCCGTTCCTGAAAAATCGGGAACGCTCATACAATACAGATGATCACCCGAGTTGGGTGATGGGGGAATGAGATACACCGCGGGAAGTAAACCGCTTCCTGTAGTCTGTATGTTTGTTTGTTTGTTTGTATGTATTGTTACATATTCCACGTTTTAACATAAACCATAAACACAACACGAAGTTGAATGAGTGAATTTTCGAATACAGCAAATAAGACAGTCAGACATGTGAAATATGAGGAATCTACATAGAAGCATTGCTTGAAGGACGTATAGATTCCCAAATACAGATTTGAGATGAAATTCTTACATTACGTAAATTTTACAAATTGAAAAGAATGACAAATTATGAAGTAGGGAAATACAGACGTTGCAGAATATAAAAATAAGAAATGAAATGAAATGAATGTCTGCTACACAAGACTAATAGTAGAGAGTTATGGTTCGATCGAAATTGATATAGGTGCGAGTCACGTGACGAAGATGCAAAGTATGCATGCACATTTCGTACTGACTGATTTCGTAACGAAATAGGCCATGCGACACTTGGCGCTCCATACAAATTGTCCATGGTTTAAACCATGATTTCAATTGTACCACCTTCGTGAATTCGGGCCAGAAAGTCCCTGAAGAATGCTATAAATATGAGTTCAGAAAAGAGTTCAGAAGAGTTTATGCTTAAATGAGATGAGAAACTGAAATTGGATTATTTCACTGTACAGGTCATTCCAGAATTTAGGTCCTGTGTATAGTTATTGTTTATAGAGCAGATTCATTACATACAGGAGAAAGATGAGAAGAATATTTTTGTCTCGTATTTAGGATAAGAATGAGCTTCAGTATTTTTAACGAACATCGATGAAAACACGCCTGGGAGACCACCTGTATTTAACTGATACATAATGACCCATATTGAATTAGAATAAATTGAAATGATCTAATATATAAATAGTTACATGACTTTTTGTAAAGCATATCGTCATTATCATTCATAAAGCAGTTACTGGAAACACACAACGAACTACGAATAAACTTTTGCTGGTTCCGTTATAATCTCATTTCGTTTCTCTTTACCTGTATTTCTTTTGATTATCTTTTCATGGAAACTAAGAGCCATACCTTAACCCTAAAAAGACTGGGGGGGGGGGGGCCTAAAAGGCCCCCCCCCCCCCTCGACATTTCGCGCAATTACTCTGCAACACGCAATGCTCTCGCCGCGATGCTCTATGACTTTTTTCTTTCGAGTTTCCCGCACATTTTGACACCAAATTTGTGACGCCCGGGGGTACGGTTCTGAAGTTACATAACTTTTTGTACGTGCACGTGAGGCCGAAAATGGCTCAAAAATGTGATTTTGTGTACAAAGTCAATGCAAATTCAGTTTTTTCACATGGTTCATATAAATATGCTTATTTTTACTCTCAATGGCTAAAATTAATTTGTTTTAGGAGTATTATGCTTCAGAAAGTGTCTGCCACAAATTCTGTAAAAAAAAACAACAAAAACAAAAGGTTGAAAAAACAAAGAAATACATAAGAAATTCATATAACAATAAAATACATAAGAAATTAATCTTGATACCAAATTTTTTTTCAAGTACATTTGCTAAGAATGCCACAAAGAATAATTAGACCAAAAATGAGCACTTTTGGAGCTTTATTTACTGATTTAGATCAAAGAGTCTGATTTCTCGCATAAATTAGCATAATTAATCAAAATAAAATAAAAGAAGACTATTTTGTAAAATTTAAATATACGATCTTGTAGATTACATCGCACACTACCATTGTGCAAATTTCCGCGGCGATCGCGCGATCCACGGCCGAGATCTTAAGGGGGGGCCCTTTAGGCCCCCCCCCCCCCCAGTCTTTTGAGCTACCAAAATAGCCCAGTCTTTTTAGGGTTAAGTGGACTTGAAATTGAGCAGCCTAGACTATGCGCTCTGGATATCGGGTAGAGGAAAAAGGAATTCGATGTCATCAATAACGCAGGCAATATTGAAATTGAATACCTAAGTGTAAGAACGACCCAAATCCAAATTTGACTATCATTTTTCGAGACCCTTTACGAAGTCATGTGAATATAAGTAATCAGTCAAGCGACTTTTTTTTTCATTAAAATTTGTATGAATATCATTCCAAGAACTGAAAAAACTAAAAACATTAGAAAGTTATTTACATCTATATTTCTATTTTTCTAAAAGTTATTTACACTTGTATTTCTACTTTTTTTTTTTCTAGATTTCCTCTAATGGACTTGATCCAAATTATACAGTTGTCGATATGTTTAGATACCGAAAAATTCCACGGGGGCCACTTCGGTATCAGCGCAGTATTAAAATCTCTCTAAACTCTCACATATTTTGTTTTTAATTCTGACCAGAAACGTCCTCGCGGACGTAGGCATAAAATCGCGTAATCGATAATTCATACTTTGATCGATCACTGTCAAGTTTCTGATATCTCGTACTGTTTTTAAAAATGCAGCTATGAGTACTCTGAAATTTTATTTGCAAGGTCGAATAGGCCCATTAGCTTACTCTGCGACCATAATTCAGCGGAATATATTTAACACCATACTATATATGAAATGGTAAGGCATCATGCTTTATGTATATTATATAATATTATACTATACATGTATTGTATTACATTGTATTATATTATACTATATTAATTATATTACATTATATCATATTATATTATATCATATTATATTATATCATATTATATTATATCATATTGTATTATATTATATTATATATTGCATTACATTATATTATGTATGTGTATCTGCTGTCTGTGTCTATATTTTGATGTAGAGAGGAGCGGTATGGGATTCTGGTTGTGATTCGTGTGTCTGCCAGAACGGACGGGCTCAGTGTACCCCGAGGGAATGTCCATCCATAAGTTGCTCCCAGGTGAGATCATGAGTACTATTTTGAATCTCATTTTCTTTTTTGAAACGAGATTTAAAGTTTAAACCTGATTTTATCAAACATTTCCATCTGCTGCAACCATATAATGAGATTATGCAAAGTAAAATCATGTCTTTCATCGGTTTGTTTACACTAAATATTTTAAAGACCCATATCTAATCTATGACTTCAGTCATTACAATTCCCTCTCCGTTAAGATTGGATGTCATTTCTGTTTGATTTTCAGTGATGAAATCTTGGAGGGCTCATTTATCTATTTATTTATATGTCATAGTCGCGAATGCATATCCTTTTTATTTCATGTGAAAAGAAATAAAAGTTTACCCCTGTATGTATGTAGGGAATGTGCCAATTGTACAAACTTTGTGTTTTGATTGATCAACATTCCAAATACAGTCTGGAAAGACCGAGATATCACGAGACGTCAAAATAAAGTACTCGTTTGGCTAGCAAAAAGGCGAAATTACTGCAGAATATTTGTTATTAAATCTTATTCCTTCTGCAATTCTTGCCATAAATATCTCCAGTCCCCCCCCCCTTACATGGAGATTTGTTCAGCAAGTTGGCTTTGTACACAGATATAACATATTTTTATTTGTTTTTCTCTCTTAATATAGGAAGAGACGGAAATAAGGTTGCCTGGTGCTTGTTGCACATCATGTCTGCCAGGTAATACAACGAAATCAGAAAATAAACAAATGGAACAATATTATTTATGGTATGGAGGAGACGAAATTATGAGTTTTAGTTATTTAGCTAAGACTTTTATCCGGATCTACAACACGACATCAAATAGTTACAAAGCTTTAATCGAAGGATTGTAAAAAAAAAAAAAAAAATGGGAAAGAACACATAAAACTCCTGCAAGCCTTCCGTAAGACAAAAGAGCACTACAACCTAAATCGCAGTGACTACTACCTGTGGTTACATGATAATTTACAGATATTCTGCGGAGTGATTGTGTGGTTTTGCTTTGTTGAGCGAAGTTGAATTAATCACGAGAATACTTCATACAACGTTAAAGTACTTTTCTTTGTGTATATATCATGTGTGTGTGTGGGGGGGGGGGGTTGTGTGTTTATATGTGTGTATGCGTGTGTTTGGCAATGACAACCAAACCTTTACTTTCATGTCCCCTCATTCAGAACTGAACACGTGTTCGGTGGATAGTCGGGGCCTGTTCATCACTTTCGACGGGTATTCGTTCAGAAAGATGGGAAACTGTCGCTACATTCTTACCCAGGACTGCAGCGGCGTGGCCAACTTCGAAGTGCACGTCGAGCACCGTCAAGACAGCCACGACGTCGCGACTTATCAGCCGGTCGTCTACATCTATATCGATTGCGTAGAAGTTAAAATAGATGCAGACGGTACTGTGTACGTCTTCGGTGAGCTTGTGACCCTGCCGTATCTTCACGACAGTCCCCAGACTGTACAGATAAACTCAAGAGGACCTTTGGATATATTAGTTGCAACGAACAAAGGAATGTTTGTCGAGTGGTCTTCTGAAAGGGGGGTTAGCGTGCATCTTTCGTCGCAGCACAGTTCGAAGGCGTGCGGCTTGTGCGGGAATATGAACGGGGATCCCGAGGACGACACGTTGACCAGACAACTGATCACTAGCCAAACTACCAGGGAGCTTCTCCACAGCTGGAAAATCGGTGGCTACAAGTAGGTATTTTCACCTCCCCCTTCCTGCCGTCAACTAAGGCTCCTATCGACAACCGAGAAACAAGCTTCTCATTAGTCATGCTTAATGAGTGAAAGAACAAACTTATTTTCTTATATTTCCATCATTTTACCATTACTACGAGTAAAAATCACCTCCTGGCAATGTCATTGTATTCATTTCATTTCATTTCATTTTATTGTTTCCGCATGGTACAAGTAATCAACTATGATCACTTTCGGAAATATACACATGGTTCATCATTATTCATTGCCATTTTGCACATGAAAGGTAAGTAAATCATTTAGACTGAGAACAGAGATATAATAAAAAAAAATCGAAGTACCACACAGGAGGATCCCCAGTAAACCGAACTTAAAGGGATCGTATAGTTTTGGTTGAGACCTAACTTAAGGTTTCTGACATTTTTGGTGAGATAATGAGTAAACCTCTTATGAAATATAAAGGAGCATGTAATTTTACAAGGAATTCAGCATTTATGGTTTTGAAATGGCTGAAATATCCAAAACGGAGTGATCCTAATAAAAGGTGGGACCCAACTTTTATTACGATTGCTTTGTTTTACTTTGTTTTTGGATGTCTCAGCAATTCCAAAACCAATTTTCATCAAATAAACTTTGAATTCCTCTTACAATGGTATCCTCTGTACTATTTCATAGGTGGTTTCTTGGTATCTCACAAAAAGTTAAAAGCCCAATCCTCATCTCAACCAATACTGTACCATCCCTTTTAATATTTGAGGCCTCATTGAATACACAAAGAAATGAGATAAACAGTTTAAACCAACTATCGATTACTCGACTACAACCAAAACAAACTATTTCACACAACAAAACATACATGGTCATGTACACAGGTGATGCTAAGAAAGAAAAACGAAGAAGAAAGGGATGGCGATAATGGGAGATGGTGAGAAAGAACAGGAGAGAAAGAAATAGAAAGCACCGATCCTATTTCTTTGCTTTACTTGATTTGAAAGAGATGAACTCCATCGTCTGACGTGATTACACCTGGAACACTTCTGGTCAATGTTTTTTCAACAGGTACTGCAGGCCAGTGAAAAATCGACCACAACAGAACGCTCTGAAATTTGGACGCATCACAACGGAAGCCTGCGGGCTCATGAACTACCTAGACTTCCGCCGGGCGAGGGAGAAGTGCCGGGTGTTTTGGCACGAGCGTTTTGCAGTGTGCCACGAGCGAGTCGATCCCACGCCATACATGGCACTGTGCATTGAGGATGCGTGTACGTGTGGAGTGACCGAGCCGTGTCACTGCGAGGCCATCTCCGCGTACGCCAATGAATGCGAGCGCAACGGCGTGATCATCGAAAACTGGAGCGCCATGACGGCGTGCCGTAAGTAACCCGTGAACGTCAATGCTTGGTTGGCTTGGTTCGGTCTGGTTTGGTGTCATTTCTGTATTTTTTTTTTTTTTTTTTTTGCCAGGTTCAGCAACAAATGGATACCAACGGATGCAAAGTTTGCAAAGAAAGCAGAAAATAATTTTTGTTTTAATAGAAGTATAATAGTAGTAGTAGTAGGAGGAGGAGGAGTGGTAGTAGTAGTAGTACTACTACTACTACTAATAATAATAATGATAATAATAATAATATTGATAATGATAATGATACTAATAATGACAATGATAATGATAATAAACACTTCTTTGCGTAGCGCATTTCCTATCAAACATACAACTTCGATTTATACACGGAAAAATCGTCTCAATAACGAGGTCAAAAAGGATATAGGAACACGTGATAATTGTGACCGTGCATGAACAGATACCGCGGATCCGAGGACGTCGAAAGTTGTTCTTATTGGTTATTGATATGTGTGTGCGTTTTTTAATTGTGGTTTGTTCTGCAGACTTGACCTGTCCGCCGACCATGATTTATGATGACTACGGCCCACCATGTCGGCCGACCTGTGGGGACCCACAAGGAACAAGCTGTCCGTTCTCAAGCAGTCAGTACGTCGCGGGTTGCCAATGTCCGGCTGGGAGAGTTCTGAACAATTGTCAATGTATCACCATGGACGAGTGCCGGGAACTGAACGGAGAGTGAATGATCGTCTGCCGAATCGACTTCCCATTCTCCGAACATTCTTCTCCATACTCCCAATATACGACAAGCTCGACTCGAGAAAAGTTTACCTCATCAACCCCCTTCCTCCCACACACCACCCCCCCCCCCCCTTCCTACGAAAGAAAAACTATCCTTTACCGCTGTCAAACCACATCAGCTGTCAATATAAGCTGAAGCGGCTTGGGCTTTCCATAGCAGCGAAAATATGAACTCCACTGAATATTATGTGGGACCAACTCATGAGGCCATCCCATTTGGTAACAATCTCATGTAGCGGGAATGAGAGTGCCATTAGACCCCCTAACTCACCTAGAGGGACCCCCTCCCCCTCAATTAAAACCTGAGGAACTTCTTCATAAGAATGCCAAACGCGCATCAAATCCAAACACCTGTATGGAAGAAGGCGTGAGCATAATGAGCGATGGGGCCGTGCTTCCTCTGAATTGAACGCCTATTGTAAATTACTGTTATCCCTTACTACTAACATTTGGAAGAATCTGGATCTTATTTTCATTCAATATTCTGATCCATCTGAGTTCAAAGTTGTCACTGAAAGAAAATAATAAACCAATAGAGTTCGGAAGTGATGATGTCACAGTCCTCGGTTTAATAGCTTGGGGTGGAACCAGGTGAGGACATAAACACTCGGGTCAGGTGAGGTTGTTTTAGAACCAGTTTCCATGGCGATGAATGGCTATGAAATCACACTTTCGTACTATATATACACAGTCATGTATAAATGATTATTTGTGAACTTGAGAGCTAAGCTTGAGAGATAAGTTTCCAGCCCTGTTAGATAGAAGACGTACTGCATACCACCTTCTACTACTGTAATGAATGATCAAGTTGAGTTGCTGTTTCTTAAATGGGCAGCAGTCAGAGTCGTAACAAATGAATTAAATCTTGCTCAAGTCAACTCGATACTTGTTGTATCACTACTCATTCATTTCTAAGTTATGAAGGTAAATTCTGTACTTGTTATCATCATCTGTCTAACATCTAATGATCTGAAACAAAGTTATGTCTGGTTTCTTTGAAACCTACATGTTATTTTGAAAACAAACATATCATTGCTCAGAACAATGTCCATTTTGTAAGGGGGATTTGGAAGCACTGATTGAACATGTTTATTAGAGATTCCTAGCGGAGTATGACAATACAAGATTCGAGTTGAAATATGCCGTACTATCATAAGGGATTTTGTAAAGTTTTGGAAGAATGTATGTCCTTATTTATAAAAAAGAAAAAATTGTATATATCATGTGCGTGTATGATGTTGAACATTATAATATGACAGAAACATTTGTAAGGAATTGTTCAAATATCGGAAACGGCTCAGCGGGGGACAGACCTCTGAAATAGTTTCCTTTATGATAGGTGGAAAAAAAAAATCCCTGAGTTATGGCAATAACCCAATATTTTAGCTTTGCTTGCTAAGTTCGATTAAAATCATACACTATCATTCAATAGAGGGGAATCATCGCGGAACTTAAAAAGCAAAGTAAAATGTACCCTCGTAGTCTCTTGTTTAGGCTTTCATATGTACATAAACTTCCATTGACTTTTCTTGCGTACCAGAAAGAAATGCGATTGTCTGCCCATTGAACTTTATTTCTCTTTGTTTTCATTAGGGAGTGGTGAATCGAGGTAGGGCGCACCGGGGGCGCACCTCCTTTAGTTAATTAGTTTTCTTTTTTTTTTTCTTTAAAAAAACAAAACAAAACAAAACAATGAAAAGAAAAGGTAAGGAACAACCCCCTTTAATTTTGTATGCATGAAATCGCATGTCAGCTGATTAAACCCGGAAGTGATACCAGAAATATATAAACTCCTCCCCCCCCCCCCGTACGGAATTCCTGGACCCGCCCCTGCATTAGGTGATGACTAGTGCAATTGTACTGTCTGCAATACAAGTACATAATCCTATTTATTATGTCAACAAAGGTGAAAATAAATATCGTTTCTGATAATTGCTTCCTATTGAAATGATGATCGCTTAGGGCAGATGTGAAGATTGTTTACTTTTGTTTGTCCGAGGGACTGCAATATACAAGCTAAGCTTTTTTTACGGTCCCATCCATTTCCAACACCCTAATAGTATATGATTACCAGCTATTCGATGTAACGTTAAATAATTCTAAATGACTTTGTTTAAAGTTTATAATCTTCTCATGTAACGATTAACGAGCTCATGTAAATATTTGGAAAAAAAAATGTGTTAAGACAATATTACGTTGTGCTTATGATTGTGTACATTTGGTTTTTTTTTTTATGAAGAGATGAATAAAATGAAATTAATCCATGTACAAACTTCCAGTAAATGTGTTACCATTGTTATGGGCTTTTTCGCCTTTTCATACTATCATGAACAGAAAGGGAATAAGGGATAGGAATAAGAAACATAATATATGCAGGTTAATGGGCATCATCTATCAAAATGCAGAACAACTTTGCCATCAGATCACCAACATGATACTCTGTAGATACTAAAGAAAGATTTGTCGTTCTGACCCGAATGAACTGAGTGAATGATAAAAGCCAGCAGCTCTAATTCAAAAGCAACCCAATCCAATCCATGTTCAATTCGAATTTAAAGGGTATGGATACCAACTGTAACTAATCAGGGAAGAATGACTGTTCCATTCTTTGTGGTATTCATGTAAGAGTAAGTTATGTATATATTTATAAATATCTACATATATATATATATATATATATATATATATATATATATATATATACTGTTTTTATATGAAGTCTTGATAAAGGGCAGGGCCCGAAAGCTTGAGAATATAAATCAAACTGTGAGGATTCAAGCTGCGTCTATCGTCTCATCCCTCCCCTCCCTCCATATATATATTGTGTGAAAATTATTTACCTCAAATTGGTCTTCTACCCAAGTAATGTGAAGTTCAGTGTTTCCAAGTTATAGCGTCGCTGGTCAGCGACGGTCCCATCAGTGACGACTCGAATAAGCCAGTTTGCAGTTCCACTGCGCATACGCAAAAAAAAAAAAAAAAAAAAAAAGGTCATTCGGACCAACAGGCATGATGGTTTTTAAATCCCCTGGGATAAGCATATGTGATGTAATGATTATTCATGTGATCTTTATAAATGCTGCTTGCCTGACAGCAAAAATGGTATTCATTGGTATTTGGCATTATCAATGGGAAGAGATTGTTAATCATACATGCGATGCAAAATAATGAAATTGACGCTTTCCGTAGTGTTATTTTAAATAAAAAAAAGAACAATGTTAACTCTGATATATCTTACTATGAGAACATGCCTTTACTTGTATTACAGCTGAAAAATGACAATTTTTCCAAATTTTAGATTTAACATACATAAAAAAAATGTGTGAGGGTATGACATCATCAACATTTGAATATTAATAAGGACTGGTGAATAAATATTTTCCTCTTCTTCCATGCAGTTTGTCTCTTCAGTTGTACCTCAAGGCAGTACACTTAGGCCACTCCTATTCCTCATTTACATCAGCGATGTTCAAATGTCCTCAAATATATTACAGTTTATACTCTTTGCTTATGATTAGAACATGATTATAGTTATAATCTCACTCTAACCCTTTTGAACTCGTTACCAATCTAAGCAATGAACTTATTTGTGTTATTAACTGGATGAAAGCTAACAAGTTATCCCTTAATTTGAAAAAAAAAAAACTTCATGGTTTTCAGTAAACCTTAACTGATCTGCCCAATCCAATATTATTAGATGATATTCCTATTAAATGAAAGTTGCTTCCTCTCAATTTCTCGGCGTTTCTTAAGATAATAAACTTTCCTGCATGGAATATTCATACTGATACCAATTGTAAAGTGATTTCTTGTAACATAGTTAAATTGTTTTGCCAACAGCAAATTTATTAATGATTTATTCATTGATTTGTTTTGGGGGGTTAATTTCTTCTTATCTCAACTGTGTTATTTGAGCTCGGGGAAATGATTCATCAACATTACTCAACAGGATTACCACAGAAGTAAAATGGTTATTAGAGTAATTAATCATAATTAATATGTCCATTTATGCTCACACTCATTTGTTTATACAGAATAAAATCCTTGAAATCACTTTTACATACCTGATGCAACAGTTCATGTATAAACTTCATAACAATATTCTCCCATCAGTATTTACTTCAATGTTTGCTTTTAATGAAATGATACATAAGTACCCCACAAGACAGTCTAGCTGCATCCATCTACCCTTAAAGCGAACACTTTCTCCAAATACTTTAAAGGGACATGTTACGACCAAAATCACTCTGAGAATGATCGCACAAAAGAAACAATCAACTAATGTTCAGGCGGTTTATTAACAGTGATATTGTGGGTACAGACTCGTAATCGGTTCTCACATCAGTACAATAATGATCAATGAAACACGTATCTGAAATCAAGTAATCCTTTGGAAAGGTCCAATTATGATGTTCGATGCACAGATGAATGATCCTTGACGTACACTAATGAATGATTCCTCCAACGTAAATCCAGAGGCATTGGTTGCAATAATCCACTTTATAAATCCGGGGTAAAGTCCACGATATATGTCCACGGCGAAATGTGCAAAATCCAAACGTTATGACGACCACGTCCAGTTGATGCTTTGAATGATGATTCACTTTATAATGTCCAGCGAGGAATCCAGCCCGTCACAGCTTTGCCGTAACAATGTCCGTTGACATTAAAATATGGAGTCTATCTCCAACGTAGGCAAATTAATTCTCTGCAGGCAAAATGTCTCCCAGGCCTTATCTCCACAAACACAGTTTGTATAGCAGGTCAGGAGGTAACACAGGACTGACTATAACAAGTCGCTTCAGAGCCAGAAGTGACGTAACTCTCAGAGCAGAGGTGTTGGGTACTCTGCCTACCTCAGAATTTCTCCGGCTTATATACTATCCATTCACCCCTTTCTAGTACATTCTGTAATTTTCTCCAACCTGGGGCCACACACCTGAACATACTAGCAAGTCCAAATTCCAGGAATCCTGGATGACTCACTGCCTAACTATGTGCATAACATCATTGCCAAAATTAACTACCAATCACATTGGGCTACAGGGACAGTGCCTCACTCAGCCAAATTTGTAAGCACTGCCTAGAATTTTCTGGAATGGGTTAAATCATTCTAGATTGAGTGAGCTATAATGTATTTCCTGTCACATGCATACATGTACTGTAGCTACATTGTATACCACGTAGAAAATTCTCCACTGATCTGGTCAGCCTGTATGTACTATATCTATATCATATAGAATGTTCTCCATTATTCTGGTCCACCTGTGTACATACACATTAAAACAACCATGCATACAGCCTTGATACATGTACATAACTACTTGTGTGTAAATTTGTGACACCATCCCCCATGGGAAAAAGAAAGCCTTGCCGTAGCAAGGGTTTCTTTTACCTTCACAATTTCTCATTGTTATTTACAACGAATGTGAGGTATAAGCCAAGTCAAGCAACAATAATCACATACAGCTGTACTATCACATGCCTTTTGAATAGCTGCATTAATTCCATGTTCTCTTTTCATGGATACCATTTACAATGATATTGCTTGGATTCTCGAAGCTTATACAATCATGTCAAACTGTTTTGCATACAGTAATAGATATGCTATGTAAAACACACACTGTAAGTGATATGCGGTGAAAACTTTTCACCTTTGATACTCTCTTCATGTTACACTCTTGACAAAGCGTCAGCAATTACATTATTTTTGCCTGCCACGTGTTTCATTTTGAGTGCATATGGCTGCGTCATCATGCTCCATCTGAACAATCTGTTGTTCTTCATTTTGAACCGGTCTAAAAAGACCAAGGGGTTGTGGTCAGTAAAGACCGTGATCTCCCCTTTGCTATTGGTCAAGTACACTTCATATTGCTGGAGGGCAAGGATGAGACTGAGAGCCTCTTTCTCGATTGTTGAGTACTTCTTTTGGTGTGCGTTCAACTTTTTGGAAAAGTAGCTAACCGGTCGTTCAGTGCCTTCTTCATCTTCTTGGAGCAAAACCGCTCCCACTCCTACATCAACATCATGTACAGCCAGAGGGGTACAGCCTGGTTTGTCTTTACACAATTCTTTGTACTCATGTAACAGACTAGTCACATCTTTCCTCTGATCTTCAGGTAGGTAGTTCAGTGCCTCATCTACTTTCCCTAACATCTCTGAATTAGACAACATGGCACTAGAGGGCTCACTTCCCTTCTCATCTTGAGCTTTTCCCTCTTCATCTACTTCCTCTTCTACCACCTGAGCTACGCCTACAGGCTGACTAGCCTTTCTCTCACAGTACTCTTTCAGCATGTTTACATGACACACCCTCTGATGTTTTCGTCTGTCTGGCGTACTGATCACATAGTTCACATCATTGAGTTTCTTTTTGACACAGTATGGGCCACTGAACTTGGCTTTCAGTGGTTCACCTTGTATGGGCAGCAGTACAAGAACTTTGTCACCTGGTTTGAAGGTTCGGGCTTTGGCATTTTTGTCTGCCTTTCTCTTCATAGAGTCTTGTCACACTTTCAAGTGTTCCCTAGCTACCTCACAAGCCTTTGAAAGCCTTTCACGAAACTTTGACACATAGTCAAGTAGGTGGACCTCATCATCCTCAGTCATGAATTTCTCTTTGATGAGCTTCAGTGGGCCCCTAACTTCATGACCGTACACCAACTCAAATAAGCTAAAACCCGTCGACTCATTTGGGGAGTCCCTCGTTGCGAAGAGCAGGAAAGGGATGCCCTTATCCCAATCCTCGGGATACTCCTCACAAAATGCCCTAATCATTGTCTTTAGGGTCTGGTGGTAGCGCTCCAACGCACCTTGGGATTGGGGATGATAAGCTGACGACTTCAGCTGCTTCACACCCAAACGATACATCACCTCTTGAAATATGCCTGACATGAAATTTGACCCTTGGTCAGACTGCACTTCCTTGGGCAACCCATACCTAGTGAAAAACCGCACTAGAGCATCTACCACAGTCTTAGCAGTTATATTTCGCAATGAGATAGCCTCTGGAAACCGTGTAGCCATATCTATGATTGTCAAGAGGTACTTATGACCCGACCTAGTCCTAGGCAAAGGTCCAACACAGTCAACTAGAACCCGACTGAATGGTTCTTCAAACGCAGGTATCGGAATCAATGGCGCCGGCTTCACTGAATGCTGTGGTTTACCAGCCACCTGACATGTGTGACAAGTCTTGCAAAACTCAGCCACATCCATATTCAATCCTGGCCAATAGAAATGCCTCATGATCCGATCCTTTGTCTTTCTGACGCCTAAATGGCCGCCAACTGGTAACTCGTGAGCAATCCTCAAGATCTCACCGCTGTAACTGGGAGGGACAACTTGACGGACCACCGTCCAATCCTCATCAGCTGGCCTATGGGGAGGTCTCCACTTCCTCATCAAAATGCCATCTTTGACATAATAGCACTCAGGGACCTTTTCAGCCTCAGCCTCAGAACACGCCGTCTGAGTCAAGCCTTTCAACTCAGAGTCTGCCTGCTGTGCTTCAACCAAGGAAGACTTGCTAAACAGCCCATCACTGTTAGCCTCGGAGCCTAATACAGCAACCCCATCATTCAAATCCTTGAAAAAGGTTTGTGCCAACCAAACACCGGAATTCTCCTCCACATCAACAGAATCCGCATCATCTTGAACAGCTCTACGAGCCTGAGACCTAGTCACAACACAATCTGGGAAAATCCCAGGAAACTCCTCCTGCAACTGCTCAGTTTCAGCAACCACCACTGGTTTATCCGAAACAACTGGAGACGCAACCACCTTATCCCCAGCCAAGTCATTCCCCAACAGGAAGTCAATGCCTACCATGGGCAACTCAGGAACAACTCCAACAGTGACAGGACCAGAAACTAGGTCACACTTCAAATCCACTCTGTACAGTGGAACTGACATATAACTGCCATCAACAGTCTGAATCAAGACTTTTGCATTCACTGCACTATCTGGTGGAAAAGTCATACCACCATCCACCATCAACGACTGAGAGGCCCCCGTATCCCGCAGGATGACCACTGGTTTACCTGCCTCACCAGAAGTACATGGGGTCACCTCACCATCAAACAAAAAGCTACGATAGCTCTCATCCACCTGCTTCAGCCTATCTTTGAATTTGGGAGATCGACTTTCAATGGCCTGCGTAAATGAGAAGCAGACACAAATCGAGTTTCCGTGTAAACAGTCACCTTGAAGGCATTTAATGGAACCCAGCTTCAGACCAGATACCCAGCAGTGTGTAGCAGACAGTAACCCTACAGTCACCGAGAGGTGGCGCTATATAACAAGCTTGACTTGTAACATTGATAATCATTAACAACACTGGCGTGATTGCCTTTCTTTTTTACTCTTTCATTTTTCACCTGAATGATAAAGAAAATATAAAAGCTCTACTTGAGCTTAACAAACCATTACCTTTAAAATGAATAAGGGTGTAAACTATTATAACATACAAGTAGTTGCACTGTCCATGACCTATGATACTTTCAAGAGTAAACTGCCATGAACTATAATAGGCTAGCTGGCTTATAAAAACACTAAGCTAACACCTGAAAATAACAATTACACTAACACCTGACTTAGACACCAAGAGTGTAATCATAAAAACTTATTGGGTACCGTACGTTTAACAATAACACCAGATACGCATTCTACCATCAATTCTTCTCGTCAACGTTAAAGAAAACAAAAACAATCATGAATTGTTACAAGTATATAACCATCACATCATACCAATACCTCTCTCAGACGTGCTGACACTGAGTCATACAGTCCTGATTGACATGAAACATACCGTTCAGCAAAAACAACAAATTTGACAATCATGTACGACCTGATGGGGCAAGCTAGGATGGCATGAAATAAGTAGCTCCTATAAAAGGCATAGACTTACACAGTATAAACAAAAATATGAAATGATGTACAAAATGTTCATGTGGGGACACAGGAAATACACATATCTATATGAAAATAGAATTACATATGCACGTAGCAGAAAACATTGATATGTACGAGTAAAGGTGCAATTAGGGACAGGCACCAAACAGACACCAGAGAAGTAAATATATAAAGGTAACTGGGAAATATTAAGAAGATAAGGGTATGTGATAATAAACCTGGTATTACATACACTCAGAAACAAGAAGGCGTATGCACCCACTAAGGATATAAGCATCATATGTTATACACAGCACAAAGGGGCAAATCACTGAGACATAAGCGGGGTGACTGAAAAAAAATACACCTATAGAACATATCCACAACTAAATTATACGCAGAACATACCAAGACAGCTAGGTGAGAGACAATAAAGATAAACAAGGATGTCATACAAAGACGGATTGGTAGAAATGAAGAATAAACATGATACAAGTACAGCTTAAAAGAAAAACAAAAAACGCCCGTTTGGGGCACCTCAGAAAAAAGGTTATGTTAAGGGACATAATGTAATAAACCAGATGGGGGAAATGAAATAACATATGTGGCACCAGGATAACATGGCTATAAGAGAGGTACATTGTAAGGATACACAGTGAGTGAGGGGGGGGGGCATTAATCTGAGGTAGCCAACAGTTCGCACAGAAAACAAAATACATGTACATTGTATATCATTGATTAATACATCAAATAATCATCAAACCTAGGTGGGAGGCGTCGGGAGCGCTGAGGGCGCCCAGTGGGGGTCACATGGGTGGGGGGACAACCTGGACCGTTAATAGTCGGAACAGTGGGGGCAGGTTCCTGGGGCAGAGGGGGAAGGGGGGCTTCAGGAGGGGGCTCCTGCAGGGGGACACACGGGACATCTGGCCCAGGAGGCAATGAGAGTTCCTGTGGAATGTCTCTGCAGGTGTCCGGGGGGAGCAAATCTCGCTCGTCATCTGGGGAAAGCAAGTCTGTCTCATCTTCGTTGGACATCTGGTGCTGGGGAGGAGCCACAAGGGGAACAGGGACCCTCATGCATTGCGATGTCTTTACACGATATGACGATTTTCTGAGCTGAGAGCCAATGAATTTGCGAATGTTACACCACTTGCCATCTAGTGATGTTACAAGGTATCGAGGGCGTGCGGAGGACTTGCTGCGATCTGACCGGAGATAAACAAGGTCCCCAACTGCGAGAGGGTCTTCATTGGGGAGGATGCGGGAGGGAGCCTTGGAACGCTCGCTGTGGGGATGGTTCGAAAGGCGCTGTTCATGTTGTGAAGAGATGAGGTCTGCATCCGACAGTGGAATTTGGCTGTGCGTGAATTGGTCGCGCTGAGTCCACATTTCACGTGCAGAAAGGCCACGCGAGCGAAGACGGCTATTGAGTCGGGCAGTGGCGAGGGACAGGGACAAGGATGTCAGTGGTCCTCCGGAGGGCTCATGCCGCAGGATTTCATCTTCGAGTTCACGAATGGCCTTCTCAGCAACCGGGTTCTTATTGGGATTTTTGGCATGACCTACTTCAATGGAAAGGTGAAACTGGGCGAGCAGGGCATCATCTTGTAAGGAGGCGACACCAGGGGCGGGGTCGGTGCGGATGACAGCAGGGGGCCCATCGAGCGGGCGAAGTTCCACACAGAGATGGATCAAGGTATCGCGAAGAGTATCTCTGCGCTCATCTGGAAGGAAACAAGTGGCGGTGTAGGAAGTGACACATTCGCGGAGAAGTAAAATCAGTTGTTTCGAGCGCTTGATGACATCAGCGGTGAACGATGTACCCACGGCTGCGGGGGGATCGCCAGTGGTCTGAGGGACAACCGTGTGTGGAGCATTCCGCAGGGATGCACACTGATGGCAAGTGTCGGTGACACGTGTGATGGCAGAGTCCATGTCCAAGGCAAAAAAATGCCGGTTGACAACGGTCTTGAGTTGGTGGTGGGTGGGATGATCAAGTTGGAGATGGAGTGAAGTAAGCAGGCCATCAAGAACGCTACGGGGGATGATGATGCACTCGCGAGGTGACAGGAGAGCCTGTTCACGGCGGACAACCAACAGCCCATCTCTAGCTATGGTAGCAACACGGAGATAGCGTTTGACGTCTTTGATATTGGTCAGTTTCTTAGAAGGTCGGGTGCCCTGGAGAAGGTGAGCATGAGTGCGTCGCAAGTCTGGGCACTCAGATTGTATGCTGACCCACGCTGGACGGGAAGTGAAGGGTAACTTCCGCTTCCCTGTGAGCACGTCCGTAGGGGACACTCTGTGAACAACAGAATCCTCTGTCTGACGAATGAAGAGGCATACCTGACAAGAGGAATCAGTGCACTTTGGGGCATTCCTGCTAGCAAAATCTGACGGAACATTGGCGGATCCAGCCAGATGGAGCACGGCACATTGGAACCGGCTAACTGTGGACAGGAAGGTTGACACACGTGGGCTGGCAGAGAACTCACCACGACAGAGTTTTTCAAAAGCCTGTACACAGGGCTTGCTATCTGTGAGAATGCATGGCCGGTGCTTGGACTGCACAATGTACGGGCTGAAATACTTGCAGGATGCTGCAATAGAAAGGGCCTCTATCTCACATGGGAGCCAAGTAACCTGCCGATCACGAAGTTTGGAGCTAAAGAAACCAGCTACCTGTGGCTTTCCTTGTCGTGTTATGTACAATGTGGCACCAATACCATGATCTTTGACAGCACCATCAGTAACAATCCAAAGCTGGTCGGATGGTCGGGGAAGGGTAATGGCACGGGGGGAGGCTAAGGCTTCCTGAGCGGTCTTGAAAAATGAACGCAGGTCATCGGACCAATCAATGCGATCACTCGACTGACCACCAGCAATTGCGGCGTCCAGTGGTGTGAGGAAGATAGCGCAATGTGGGAGAACACGGGCGAGCATCTTATATGCCCCAATGAAGGAACGCATTCCTTTCACAGTAGTAGGAGGGGGGCATGAGGCAAGCGCCGCAATGCGATGAGGGCTCGCTTGTAGGGTCCCCTGGGACCAGATCCAGCCCAGGACCGTGGTAGACTTTGGGCAAATCACAGTCTTACGGGCTGAAAGATGAAGGCCTGACTTTCGGAGGGCATGCAGGACACGTGACCAATTCTGGAGGAGCTCCTCGGGGGTATCACCACCAATGAACAAGTCGTCTGCAAGTTTCACAACAATACCTTCCACAAGTAGATCCCCAAGCACGCGACACATCAGCTCTTCAAGAGCAGTTTCTGAGCCTGGCATGCCCATGGCACAGCGTGTATACACACGGACTCCACGATAGGGGGTTGCAACACCACAATACTTCATCGAGGCCTTGGACAGGGGAATTTGATAAAAAGCATTGGTGAGATCTGTGGCAATGAGATGTTTCCATTGACCAATTTTTCTGAGGGTGGAATCCACATCAGGCATAAGGGAGGGCTGAGGCTTGGCATAACGGCCTACATCGGCAAAAGCTGTAACAAGGCGGAAGCCGCCGTTGGCCTTCTTCACAAGGAAGGATGGATTCAGGTACTCAACAGAGATGCCCACATCTTCTGGGCGAGCAAAGACACCCTGTTGTTCTAGTTCATCGAATTTCTCTTGGAGATCAACCAAAGAGTTACGGGAGTAAAGTGGCAAGCGACCTTTGCGTTGGGGAGGCTGAACCGGGCCCATGTTGACAACGGCCTCAAACGGGCCAACAGCACCATTATACCCAGTGAAGGCAGGGTCAAAAACATCATCGAACTCCGCATGGAGAGACTGAAAGTCATGTTTCGTACCAATGGGGATAATGCAATCAGGATCGAGCAATATTGGGTCAGAAAAACGATGCTCAGTATCACGTGAGACACCACTGGGCACGGGCCTATCGGGTACACGGGGGAGGTCATCAGACTGAGGCTCTGAAGGAACGTAGACCGGACGGACCTGGCAGAAATGTTCATGTTTACGGATCAGGCAGGGTTGAGGCGTAAGATTAGGGATACGCACTTTGCCTGCTACACTGGAGACCATGCACGGTTCAGGCCAAGATGGATCAGTTGGGGGAACACCCTTCTGAGGGACAATCCTGGGCTCAAGGGCAAGTGTGTCATGAGACAGTAGCTCATCAGGAATTGACAGCTCGACGAATTCACCAGGCAAAAGCACAGTAGACTGAGATGGGGCACGAAGGACATGAGCACGGCGAACTGCATGTGTCACATTGTCCAAAGGCCTGCGAGAACCATATGAAATGATCATGTCATCACCCACACACACCTGGCGTTTAGCAGGACGAAACGACACATCATTGTGCTCCATGAATGGGGTACCTGCGAGTACTTCTACATCAAGATTATCAATGACCAAACCCTCAAACACGAATGACTTGCCGTCACGAGTGAAGGACAGAGTGGTCTCCCCAACAACATCAAGGGGGGAAGACCCATCGGCTTGATGAGCAGACTGCGAGCTGGGTTTTATGACACCCTGGAGGGACTGGACAGTAGAAGCTCTGATCATGTTACCAGTAGCACCACTGTCGACAGTGATGCGAACGACCTGGTGCCCGCAAAACGCATCAAAATATGGAGACTGACGGACCTGGACTCTGAGGGCCGATGAAGAGTCGCTGGTAGCCGTATCATCCTTCAGAGGGACAGGCTCAGACAGGTGGACCTGTTCAACTTGGCACAAATCATCAATCTCATCATCAGACTCTAAAATATGTGCAACCTGGCGGGCCTTAGCAATGAATCGCCTGTCTGCTTCGGGTAAGTACGTACACTCACTTAAATAATGAGTGTCTGGCCGGCGCGCTTCACGACAGAGAGGACAGTATTTACTGTTGCGCTGGGGGGTGCGAGTCTGCAGATTGCGGCGACTGCGGGGCATTGGAGCACGCTGGGGGCGTAGGCCTACAGGGCGCGGGGAAGGGGAGGTCAGGGTGCGCATAGCACGAGAACTCTCTGTGGTGTGGATTTCATCCAAAAGACTATCTAATGCCTGAGAGATTTCGGGTTTCAGTGAAGCTAGGGTACGAGAGCGCAATTCTGTCCCGTAGCGCTGCTTGACCAGGCGAGGAAGATCTGAATGAATGAGTTGGAGCCAAGTGAGGACGATAAGGTTTTCCAACGTGGGAGTAAGCTCCTCATCTTCGCTAACACGCTTACCATGGTGAGTTATGCCACCTGCGGATGTGAGCAGGTTGTCTTCGATAAAGGCCACCACCCTTTGGTAGAGGTCCTCAGGACGCTCATCCGGCTCTAGTTTGATGTCACTGAAATCAAGAAAGTGAGCGCCGGTACTTTGAAACCCATAATGAAGCCTGATCTTCCCCCAAATATCGTTGAGGGAGGTGGAAGTCTTGACTATGGAATTGCGTGAGATAATGGGACAATAATTAGCAATTTGTCCGAGCATAAGCTCAAGCATACTGGCTTTCTGGTGTGCTGATTTTCGAGACCCAGTCGGGACGCTTTCTGGGTCATCAACAAAGCCACGGAGTGGGCAAGATTTGGCTTAATTGCAGAATACCCCACCAATGCTTCGTATGTGTTGGCGAGCCAACGATCTACGATGTGAATTACCTAGACCTTCTAGTCGGCGAGCCCACGGCCTACGATGTACATTCCGTAACGTATGTGTGCATGCAATGCAAATTGCAGAATACCCCGCACAATTATATACAGTACTACATCGTTGGCGAGCCAACGACCTACGATTTGACATAGACCTTCTAGTTATATACAGTACTACATCGTTGGCGAGCCAACGACCTACGATTTGACATAGACCTTCTAGTTGGCGAGCCAACGGCCTACGATGTACCGGATACTGAGTATTATATACATCGTTGGCGAGCCAACGATCTACGATGTGCTTCCCTTCACCTGGCGAGCCAACGACCTACGAATACGATGAGAATTACTTGAGTTGGCGAGCCAACGGCCTACGATGTACTTCTGTGTACATGCCACCTACCATAAAGACTACTGTACTGGACAATACCCACCCCTCACAAAATATACATAATAGGCCTACTACCACTAGCTGTTGTACTTGTACGTATCGTTGGCGAGCCAACGATCTACTGAAGTACGATGTGCATGCTGCTATGGACAGCTATTTACGGGGCTGGCAGTGACGTCATAGATGCGACTCATGCGTCGTTGAACATCGTTGGTTCGTTGGCAGCTATTTTATAGTAATCCTTTCCACTTCACATCGTAGGTCGTTGGCATACTTTTTTAACATGCTCTCGTCCGCGTCGTGCGGGGTATACAGTGCAGGGTAAGAGTATACGGTATACCCCACACAAAATATACTTTTATATCGTTAGCGAGCCAAAGTCCTACGAGTACGATTTATTTCCCGGAACGTGTTTGCACGCATGCCACCTACTATCACAATAACTTCACTACGTTGTAGTACTTGTACATCGTTGGCGAGCCAACGATCTACGATGTGCTTCCCTTTACCTGGCTAGCCAAAGACCTACGACGTGAATTACACTGTAGTTGCAGCAAACCACCGACATACAGGCTAAGGCCCTCTCGCTGTATACTACAGTAATGGGCAAGCGAAGCGAGCCCAGCCGAGCGCGACAGTAACCCCCTCAGCTGGGCTCTCTTCACCATAGTGAGAGGGCCTTGACAAAAGGCTAGTACAGTACTACAGTACTTAGCTAAGAGCTCCATTCCCCAGCTCACGCCTTTATACGTTACGTAACTCAATCACATAATGACCAATATCTCCACAGCCCATGCGCATGCCCCACTATGTGTGTGTACTTTAATAATAGTAACTGGAATGACTGTATTATATACACTGTAACTCGTGTAACTTTGTAATTGCAAAAAGTATGACTTTATGTTTTTCTTCTCCATAAAGATTCATTGTTTATACATGTTAATGCTTTGTAGGATATTATTTTTTTTTAATTATTCATAGTGAAATAATATTTTTTTCCATTGTCATACCATATGCCCGAGGATTTCTTTTAAAAAAAAAGCCAACGTCACAACTCACTCACTCACTTAGAACCTAAGAATATTGATTGTGTTAGTTTACAAGATATTTTTATTTCATGTAATGTGTTTGTAATGTATTATGTGCTCTTAAAGTTTTTAGTGATGAAATAAATATGATAATTGTCTTTTTTTTTTTTTTTTTTTTACTCTCATACCATTTATCGGAGTATTTATTCTAACACAAACATCAAAGCAGCAAGTCAGGCACTCAAAGTAATATTGTTCTTATAACCTCAAATCATTGACTGTTATTTTGCAATGCATATTTGTTTCATGGAATGGGTTTGTGGGACTGTATTATGTTTTCTTAAAGTTTTTACTTCTGAATGTATGACTATAATTGTCATATTTTCCTCATTATCAAGTGTCATACCATATGCTAGAATATTTGGAAGCCGATCAATATTTAACACAACATCAAACATCAAGTCACTCACACAGATTACGGTACTTATGACCTAAAATGATTGATTTTGTTATTTTGTATTGTCTTTTTCTTTTTGTAACACAACAATCTTAATGCTACCAGTCACTCACTCATTTAAAGTTTCATATGACCCGGAATGATTGAGAAAAAATACATCACATAATAGTGTTACCAATTCTCTTCTTTAATAGAATATCTAATTAATTTACAAATGTACATACATAAGCAAGATGTTTTGAAACTTCAGATATGATTCTATATTTACATATGAGTGTATATATGCTTGTACATAACCAAGATTTGTTCAAAATTTAAGACATGATACTAAAAACTTAATCTCAAAGTAATGTTATATTCATACATTAACTTTCTGACATATCTGCAGGTTTTGATATACAGCTTTGTATATATTTAACCTTTTCAACATATTCACATATTTAAACATACATACATGTCATTATATTTACATATTTACATGTACATCAGTGACATGCTTCGAACAAGAGACGTGATTCCATATTCACATATGCATTAATGATTTTTTTTTCAAATTTATTCGCTTTACCTGTTTCATTAACATAATTTAGAGCACAGCAATCGTTATTAGATCAAAGTATATGTATTTCCGCGAAAATCCTGAGTGACATGCCAAAACCAATATTGCATTTACCACTTTATTCCATGAAAAAATGAAATATCTTATTTAATTGAAAATCTTTCTATAACCGTCAAAAGTTGTTTTGAAAATTAATTGTTTGGATTTATGTTTAAACCTATATGGCTGCAAAATACCTATATGTTATAAAATAACACTTTTTATTTTCAAGTCTATGCAACTTTTAACACGAATGAAAATGTATTTTTGAAAAAGGATTAAAAAGGTAATATACAAACACTTCAAAATTATGGTTTATGAAATCAATTCAGATCGGGGCTATGTAAAATTTATTCGAAATGTATAGATTAAACAACACTATTAAATGAAACGAAATTGGCATTTAAGGAACCTTTCAAAACAAATTCTATATATCGTGCTCATATACTGTTGTAATAGTATACTCATATTGTTATCAAATAAAAAAAACGCGTATAATATGCATTTGGAAACCCTGATTGGATATATTTCAAAATCAAACAGAAATGACATAAGGAATGTCATCAAAACGTATGTAAGAATGCATTTTTTAGTTAAAAAAATCACAAAGTTAACATAGTATTGGCGAACCTTATACAATTTAACAATCAACTTGGTGTGTTTGAAAGCAATTAAACTTCAATTGAATCGATGATATACGAGATGGACCCTATTAAGGGAGTTTTTAAGATATTATATGACTCCATACTCTTTCCACTTGCAACTATATAAAACATTCCTCATGTTAGCAGTCACGCAGGATGGAATCTTCTTCGGCAACTTATTGCGTTGAGAAAAAAAATCAACATTACATTGAATCGATGATATACTAGATGAATGATGAACCCTATGAAGGGAGTTATTCTTTCAGGTCTTTATTTACTGAGTTAAGATTGACTCCTTACTCTTTCCACTTGCAACGAGCGCACTCCTCATGTTACCAGTCACGCAGGATGGAATTTTCTTCAGGTACGCTGCGCTGTAATCCTCTCTGCTCAGCAGGTCGAAATTGTCCCAGTCGATGGCCTCGGGGTCGCGCTTGACAAATACAACTGAAGACTTGCTGCGTGATCCACTGCGAATCGACGTCACCTCCCCGACGTCCTTCAGGTCCGACAGCGCCCTGGAAAACTCGGCGCCGCTTACGCTCCTCATGGACTTGGTGCACGTAGATTTGAAGGAACGGTAGGTTAGCACGCTCCCCGGTGTTCTCGCAACAGCGGCAGCAACGGTGGTTGGTGTTGGTTGCTCTTTTGGCGGAGTGGTCACTTGGGCAGTCAGATCTCGAAGTTCCTGGAAACATTGAGAAAAAAAAAGAATGATTAGATAAATTTCATTATTAGCTGCTTTAACTGAAAAGGAAACAGTACTATCAGCAACATATTTCAATTAAATTGAAAAATTAATACATTACAGAAAAATAATTATATTTACGAAATAATCATCTGCTATATAGACAAAGAACTTTTTAGTGTTTATATATATATAACAGCAATTTAACTTGAAAAATAATTTTACGATCACCTTGCAGACATCGATTATTGGTATTTTGTCCATTTGTCAAATCAATTCATATGCTTATATATTATCAGAAATAAAAAGAAATGTTGAAGTCATGAATTAATTCAATCAATAAAAAATTAAACATTTCCAGGTATCATTAAGATTTTTAAAATTGCGTGATATCTGCAATATAATTACATAATCTTTTAGGTTACGATATATTACTTACAGCTAGAAAAGTCTCTTTCTGTCCCTCGACGTAGTCGACGAACTTCTGAGCTGCCACGAGGCTTTCCATGCCGATCTCGTAGTCCAGTGAAGCAGGCGCAACTCCACTGAGCAGGTTCTCGATCACCGATGTCAGGACGTGGATTGGTGCAGCCAACCGAACGATGAGGTCAAACTTCTTGGTCTGTGGTGGCGTCAGTCCTTCAACAATGGCCTGGTTGATTGATTCTATGTATTGTTCGTTCAGCTTTTCAAGTTCCTCTTCACATTCTTGTGTGAAAGAGTACTCAACTCCTTTTTCGTGAAGGTTCTCCACGATCTGCAGAACATGTGTGATTGTCGGCGATCCACGGTCGAGGAGACGACGGCGTGCTTCTCGCGTATCGCTAGGAAACGGTCGCAGACAGTCTGGGAAGTGTATTAAGAGTCTCTCGATCATGCCGCTTCCTGTATCGAGAGCGGTCAGTAGGTGGGCTGCTGGTCCTGGTTGCGTTGCACCCAGGATGGAGAATGCGCGTCCAGCTTCTATTTCTCGCTTGCTTTGAGTCGCGTATGTGTTCGAGACTTTCTCACCACTGAATAAGTGACACAGAGTGGCGATATCCCCGGTTGCATTGTCTCCGTCGTTCTTGGCCATCTTCAGGAGAACGTCGTGTATTTCGCTGGACACCATCATACCATTTCCCTGCGATAGACGCGTGAAAAGTCCAGCTGACGTAGCCTTGCCGATGATCAGGGAGTTCGCGTCATCTCGTGCAGTTGCTACTGCATGGAGAGGGTCCGTGGTTCCCACTCGAATGGCCTGGGACTTCCCAGTCGAGGGAGGTCCTACGAAGACAATGTACATGTTGGCGTTTGTCGACATCCCGTTGTATTTGATCGTGGATCTTTCCGAGATGAGGTACGCTGTTGTTGCTAATACGCTGTCTACTAGGTACCCCTCACTTGTCATGTACTAATTGCCAATGCATTATCTCTTAAATAGCCCCTTACCCCCGCGGAGAACATACTGCTGTAATCAAAGGGTGATGCTCTCAGTCTTGCATGGAGATTCGCCCACGTCTTGCAATTCTGCCTGGCCACTGCGGTCATGCGAGACATGATGAAAATGAAATCTTGTAGCGACAATATAAAAAGTAAAGTGTGGAGATAAATGGAGAGTAAACTATGAAGCGAATGATAACACTTATCCTCAGCACTCCTATTTATATACCCTATCTCCATGAAGTTCAATGAAAAGTTGTATAGCTTTGATCTCACGGTAACACCGCTACCTTTTGTTCGAGGATTACTGTAGACCGGTGATCAGAGGTAGATTACCATATAACCAATGATTCTTAATCTCACGGTCAAATAACACCGCGGCCTTTTGTCACATACGCACACACACATTCGCACTCCCACACACGTTTTTAATCCCACTTTCTCCTCCTTTCAGTGTTATTAAACTTACACACGATTTAACAAGGTCATGTGATAGTCTGTTCTCACGCTCAGAAGATAACCAACTTGTATCCAATTAAAGAGTTACAAGACTATGGATTAAGTGAGTTCGATTTAACAAGGTCATGTGGCAGTCTGTTCTCACGCTCAGAAGATTACATACTACTACGTATCCAAATAAAGAGTTAAACAATAATGGATTAAGTGATTTCGCAATCGAACTTTGTTTTAAGTCACACATACACAATAGTGCCCACGTACACACACAAGCACCCACACACACACACACACACACACATTTCTTCCACTTTCTGTTTATATGCTATTAATTTGGCAATATATTGTAAAGTTAGCGTTAATATTCTGCCGAGTTCATTCTGTAAATTCAATCATAAATTATGATGGGGTATATTACCTTACATGAAAATGTATGACAATGTACATCTGAACATCAGTAACTGTCAGGCAATGTTATTTGGGATTCAAAAGGGGTTCATGAAAGCTGTTTTGAAAGCACTAAGAAATTCAAAGAATTAAACAATATCATTTTATTCTTTTATATTTCTGGTTGAATGTCTTGGAATAAAGAGTTACAAAATCATGGATTGAGTGAGTTCACAATAATAGCGTTCTCACATAGAAACAAACGCGTGCGAACGCACACACACGCATACACACTCATACTTACATCTCTCTTATCATCATTTTTTCTCCCCTTCTTTTGTTTATGCTAATGATGTGGCATTGTCTTGTAAAAGGCGCAATAATATTCTGATGAGTTCACAATATGAATTCAATCAGAAGCTCTTTGATCAAACTATGCGGTAGGTAAATTAAAATGAATTACATTTGAAAATGAGTAAATGTAAAGCAATGTCGTTCTGGATTCGTAAGGGGATTCGTAAAGCTTTTCTACAATTTATACAAAGATCATAGAACTAAACAATATTACTAGTTTAAATATCTTCTTCTATTTTCTGATGGAATGTCTTAGATGTCATAAACCATCGTATTATATTATTTGAAAAAAATTGTGGTAACAATCAACAATAATTGATTTCATAAAGCAGCTAAAAACAATGCATACCAAAAAAGGAAATTATGATGGTGTATAACAATCTCATATTCCGACACGTTATCTAGATATATCCGGTCTGGTAATCCTCTTAAAAAATCAAAGACGATTTCCATGAACATTGATAGATCGCATTTTCATAATGATTATGATCTCATTTCCACCTTCCATACACAGTCGATTACGTTGTTATTGACACTGATGAGCCTATAACAACCCCACCCACCGCCATGATGAGGGGTGGGGAGGGGGATAACAGCTTGAAAGTCCTTAAAATCTGTATTTATTAAATCTCCTTTTGCCGAACCGAAAAAATAAAGATCAATATGCAGGCTGATGGGCCGCGGAACGTTTAACAGTGTGTGTGTGTGTGTGGGGGGGGGGGGGGGGGCAAAGTCATGCCCACCCTTGCTTAGACGCCCCGGCGTAGCCAGAAATGATCGTTGGGATCGGTTACTTTGAGAAGGAGCAATTGGATGCATGTTACCTTCAGGCATAGTAACGAGTTTACATTATTAGTACCTTCCTTTGGAGGTTTTGTTTTAACTGCTTCATGCAACCAATAATTCGAATTGTGGATTTTCAAAACATTTTTTAATGTGTTTATAATTCTTATTTAATTTTATAAATTCAATCAAAATAAAAAAAAATAAACTGATAGAATAAATTGTTTCATTATGTGGCATTCGTATAGTGCTTGTAGAATAACATTCATGAACCCCCTACGAATCTCAAAGAACATTCCCTTACGCTGACATTTTTTTGAGACGAATTCACTTGTGCGTACACCTCTGCATTGTCTGATTTCATTCATGCTGTTCACTCATCTGAATTACCGCTCCCTTTACATACTAATGTTGAATAATTTGCATATAAACAGAGGAAAGAGAGAGAAAGAAGGAAGATAAAAAGGAGTCTATGTGTGCGTGTGTGTGTGTGAGTGTGTGTGTGGTGTGCGCACGCTTAAAAAAGTATATATAACTACAGTACAAATTTCCCAAATTTCGAACTCACTCAATTCATGATTTTGTAACCTTTCAAGTTGGATACAAGTTGGTCATCTTCTGAGCGTGATAACAGACTGTCACATTACCTTGTGAAATCGTGTGTTAGTTTACTACCGCTGCAAGGAGGAAGGGGTGGGATAGTTAAACGTGTTCTGGGACTGGATGTGTGTGTGTGTGTGTGTGTGTGTGTGTGTATGAGTTTTGTGTGAATTATGTATTAAAAGAGAAATGGGAAGGGGGGGGGAAGAGGGAAAGAAACAGAGAGTATAATATGATGTTCAAATTATGGATCGTCATCAGCGGTCCACCCTCTTCGATTACGATATCCTTGAATTCGCCACAATACATAAAACATGAAGTTACAGCCATGAAAGCCACCGTAATAATAACTTTGCTCTATTTTTTTCTCCGTTTTTTTTTTTCGAGAGAAACTAAATCCAGACTTTAGGGACTCTAATGATTTCATCCACCCCCCCCCCCCCCCCCTCCGTGCCGTATTCAGTCTTGGGTGGACGCTAGTTTGCAGGCACAAACCCTTGTTGGTCTTAAAGGAGTCTGCGCCAAGACTACTATATGCACCACTTCGGCATTGTCCCATAGGCCCTGTGTTGTAGCTTCTCACAGTGGCTGCAGTGCAGTGGTGCGTGTATTAGTCTTGGCACATGCAGACTCCTAATACGACCAACAAGGGCTTGTGCCTGCAAACTAGGTGGAGGCTCAGGGCTCATTGTAACAAAAGTTTACATCACCATAAAGATTAAACAAGTTCAATACATCATATCCTCTTTTTCAAAAAGATGCTGAAATGTGAATCCACGATTATCGTGAAGTTGACATTATACAATATATCTTCATGAACGTGGCATGATCCATCTCCGACTACGATATCTTTGAATTCGCCATAATACATGAAGATACATCCATGAAAGGCATAACTTTGCTCTATTCTGTTATCAATTCGAGAGAAGAAGAAAAAACGAAAAAACTTCAGACTTTGTAGACTCTGCTGTTTCTACCCCCCCCCCCCCCCCCCCATACCGTATTCAGTCTTGGGTGGAGGTTCGGGACTCATTTCAACAAAAGTATACATCACCATGAAGATTATGGCAAGTTCAATAGATCATACCTTATTTTTCAAAAAGATGCTGAAATGTAAATTTATTGTGTAATCTATTTCAATTTCAATTTCAATTTATTTTCATATTTCTCGATGAAAAATTACATCAAATATGACAAAATTAAATGAAATACATGACATACATAGAATATTGCAAATATATAAAACATAATAGTGGTCGATCTGTTAAGTTTGGAATCTGTGAATGAATGCTAAAGAAATATGAAGGAACCTACTTAAAAGCGAGCTTGTTGAGCGCAGGTCAATCGACGGTATACAATAGAAATTTCAGTCCTTAACATCTTCAAGAAGCTACATCTTATTATTGGTTCCATGAGGCAGTTAAAACAATACATACTAAGAAAGGTACTGATGATGTTGTATTACAGTCTCTGATTGAATTAATATTGTCTACTCATCAGAATATTATCGCGCCTTTTACGAGACAATGACACATCATTACAATACATAAAAGGACGGGAAGAAAGGAGTGAGAATAAGAGCGTATGTATGAGTGTGTGTGTGTGTATCTGTGTGTCTGTGTGTGTGTGTATGTGTGCGTCGTTCACACGCGTTTGTGTCTATGTGACGACACTATTATTGCCACACGTTATCTATATATACGGTCTAGTAATCGTCTAGAAAAATCAAAGATGATTTTTCATGAAATTTGATAGATAGCATCTTTAAAATGATATTGATCTTGTTTTGTTAAAATGAACCCCATCTTCCACCCACCGTCGATGTACGTTGCGCCTCTCCCAACCCCACCCACCGCCCTAAAAATAAAGGAGGGAGGGGGGTTACAGCCTGAAAGTCCTTAATATCGTTTAACAGTGTGTGTGTGTGGGGGGGGGGGGGGCAAAGTCATGCCCACCCCCGCTTAGACGCCCCGGCGTAGCCAGAAATGATTGTGTGGGTCGGTTACTATGTGAAGGAGAAATTTGATGCATGTTACCTTAAAGGATGTGAACAGTTCTGGTCGAGGTGAGGATTTAGCTTTTAACATTTTGTGAGATATTCAGAAACCACTATATGATGTGAAAGAGCATGCAATTCTAAGGGGTATCAAAAGTTTAAATGATGAAAATCGGTTTTGAAATGGCTGAGATATCCAAAAACAACGTGAAACAAAGAGATCCTAATAAAGTTGTGGCATGTCGCCTTTTATTGTTAGCACTTTTGGGGATATCTAGTCATGCCCACCCCCGCTTAGACGCCCCGGCGTAGCCAGAAATGATCGTGGGGGTCGGTTACTATGTGAAGGAGCAATTTGATGCATGTTACCTTAAAGGATGTGAACAGTTCTGGTCGAGGTGAGGATTTAGCTTTTAACATTTTGTGAGATATTCAGAAACCACTATATGATGTGAAAGAGCATGCAATTCTAAGGGGTATCAAAAGTTTAAATGATGAAAATCGGTTTTGAAATGGCTGAGATATCCAAAAACAAGGTGAAACAAAGAGATCCTAATAAAGTTGTGGCATGTCGCCTTTTATTGTTAGCACTTTTGGGGATATCTCAGCCATTTGAAAACCAATTTTCATCAAATAAACGTTGAATCCTTCTTAAAATTACATGCTCTTTCATATTTCATAAGAGGCTTCATTACCTCACTTAGGAATGTTCAAAACATGAATCCCCACCTCAACCACTTCTGTACAGTCTATTTAAGGAATTCACTTGTGCGTACACCTCTGCATTGTCTGATTTCATTCATGCTGTTCACTCATCTGAATTACCGCTCCCTTTACATACTAATGTTGAATAATTTGCATATAAACAGAGGAAAGAGAGAGAAAGAAGGAAGATAAAAAGGAGTCTATGTGTGCGTGTGTGTGTGTGAGTGTGTGTGTGGTGTGCGCACGCTGAAAAAAGTATGTATTAACAATACAAATTTCGAACTCACTTAAATCACGATTTTGTAACCTTTCAAGTTTGATTCAAGTTGGTCATCTTTTGAGCGTGATAACAGACTGTCACATGACCTTGTGAAATCGTGTGTTAGTTTACTACCGCTGCAAGGAGGAAGGGGTGGGATAGTTAAACGTGTTCTGGGACTGGATGTGTGTGTGTGTGTGTGTGTGTGTGTGTATGAGTTTTGTGTGAATTATGTATTAAAAGAGAAAAGGGAAGGGGGGGGGAAAGAGGGAAAGAAACAGAGTATAATATGATGTTCAAATTATGGATCGTCATTAGCGGTCCACCCTCTTCGATTACGATATCCTTGAATTCGCCACAATAAATCATGAAGTTACAGCCATGAAAGCCATCATAATAATAACTTCGCTCTATTTTTTCCCGGTTTTTTCGTCAGAAACAAAATCCAGCCTTTCGGGACTCTGCTGATTTCATCCACAACCCCCCCCCCCCCCCCCTCCCCGTACCGTATCAGTCTTCGGTGGAGGTTTGTGGCTCATTGTAACAAAAATTTACATCACCATAAAGATTAAGTCAATTTCAATACATCATATTATCTTCTCTTTCAAAAAGATGATGAAATGTAAATCCACGATTATCGTGAAATTGACGTTATACAATGTATCGCCATGAATGTGGCATGATTTTATAATGAATTAAAGTTGATTGTAACTTTCACCCAAAGCCGAATACGATTTTTTTGGGGAGGGGGGGTTGAAGCAGCAGAGTCCCAAAATTTTTGAGTCTTTTCTTCTTCTGCCAAATAATTAAAAAATCTAAATTATTGTCATAATGTCTTTCGTGTGTGAAATTCCATCTTTTATTATGGCGATTTCAGAAATATCGTAGTCAGAGAGAAAGGACTTAGCTCTCAAGACGATCCATTGTTTGACAAACTAATTGGAATATCATATCATGATCTCTGTTTCTTTCCTCTTTCCCTCCCTTCCTCTCTCTCTTTCTATACATAACACACACACCACATACGCACACACACACCACACACACACACACACACTCTCTCACACTATACACACACACACACACACACTTCCACACGTTTTTACTCCCACCCTTTCCCTCCTTACAGTGTTAGTAAACTTACACACGATTTAACAAGGTCATGTGACAGTCTGTTCTCACGCTCAGAAGATTACCAATTTGTATCCAATTAAAGAGTTACAAAACTATGGATTAAGTGAGTTCGATTTAACAAGGTCATGTGACAGTCTGTTCTCACGCTCAGGAGATTACAACTTTATCCAATTAAAGAATGAAAAAACTATGGATTAAGTGATTTCGACAATCGAACTTTGTTTTAAGTCACACATACACATGTGCTCACGTACACACACACGCACCCACACACACACATATATACTCTCTTTTTATTTTTTATTTTCCTTCTGTTTATATGCTATTAATTTGGGAACATTTTGTAAAGATAGCGTTAATATTCTGCTGAGTTCACTTTATGAATTCAATCATATCATGAGGTATATAACCTTATATACAAATGAATGACAATGTACATCTGAACATAGGTAACTGAAAGGCAATGATATTTGGGTTTCAAAGGGGGTTCATGAAAGCTATTTTGAAAGCACTACGAAATTCATAGAATAAAACAGTGTTATCATTTCAAGATTTTGTATATTTCTGATTGAATGTCTTGGAATAAAGAGTTACAAAATCATGGATTGAGTGAGTTCAACGATAATAGTGTTGTCACATGACACAAACGCGTGAGAACGCACACACACGCATACACATTCATACTTTCCTCTCTCTTATCCTCATTCTTTCTCCCCCTCCTTTTGTTTAAGCCAATGATGTGGCATTGTCTTGTAAAAGGTGCAATAATATTCTGATGAGTTCACAATATGAATTGTTAGAATACACAAATTTTGAAATGATAGTAATAAGTATATAGATGGGAAAAAATTATATGTACACTGGGAAGCTGTACACTGTATTTGTACTATGTGTTTCAGAAAACATTTCCCACTTTCGATCATTAATAGTTCAAAAACTAATATTCCGAAAGCTGTCATTCATATTAATAATACCTGAATAGTGTACTGTTTTAATCAATTTTTCGAGTCCATTCGAACACACTGGCATAATGGTTCGGGCAGTATATCATCATCAGCGACCTGTACACTACCGGGACTATATGCTCCTTTAATGTATGCGTGAAGTTAGAATCAAGTCAAAATTTGTGTTTCAAGTACAGTGTAAACCAAGTGACTTAATTTGTTAACAGATTGGCTCAGAAGAGTGCGAAAACTAACTTTAAATGCAAATACATGTATACATGAATGACTTTATTGGGTCATTGTTTCGTATTTGAAATAGAAATGCAACAAATTTCATTGATTTTGACCCTAATATATTGTCTTGTAGGCCCCAGGTGTTTTGAGTAAATGGTCATTTTTGAATAAGAGGAACAACTGCAGTGTCTCAATATACAATTGGGTTGAATGCAAGAGCCGATTCCCAGTATTCGGTTACCAACGGGTGCCGCGCTAGTGTCGCCAATGCAGTTCTCCCTATCGCATATAGCTCTCCGAATGTGAACGTGTGTGGCGTTCTATTACTTCATGGGGGGGGGGGGGGACTGATTTTTCACAAAAGTCATACTAAAAATTGATTTGTAATACAACGGGACCCCGCACCTTTTAGGATCAGTCTGTTTTACCGACTTTGTTTTGGATGTCTCAGCAGTTACAATGTAATAAACTTTGCATTTCTCTCAACATGTTATGTTCTCTTTCATTAGTGGTTTCTTGTTATCTCACAAAAGGGGCAAAATAGTGAAATAGGTTACAAACAAGTGTGTTATTAAATATAACTTCACAATTTGTCTCCATATGTGAAAACGAAACTTAGTGTTTTCTTTCTTTTTTATAAGGATGATCACCTGGGGGGCGTTTCATCAACGAGTTCGTCGGAGGTTTTCACCGACAAATTTGCTATCAGCCAATCACACGCAAGGATTTCAGTAGCTTTTAACAGTTGTCGGTGTAAATCACTAACAAAAAGTTTCATGAAACACCCCCCTGATGTGACAGTTGTATACTGAAGGTGATAATGTCTGAGATATTTTGTTAGTCTGCGACATTCTGAAAATGTATTTATTTGTTTATTTGGTTAACTTTGCGATATTAGATAGATTTGAGAATGTTCAATTTATGGGATTTTAAAGATTGATAAGTGAATTGTCATGTTTGCTTGTGGCATATCCACGGTTGACCTGATTGACGGGGGGGGGGGGGGACAATATATTTCTAATCCTATTTATAATTTTATGTATATGAATGCATGAGGGAGGTTTGATAACTGGAGCTTATATAGGGATATGACGCGAGTCCTTTTTTCTTTTACTATACAGAATCGTTTCCAGGTTTTCACTATGACCACACACTAATAAACTGTTTCACGGTTATAGAGAAACAATCTATGTGGGCTTCGCTGCTGAAATTAAGTGTATTCTCATGTAAATTATTATATTTTAATAACATCAAAATTTTGGCCAAAAAATAGGTGAAATTAAGTGTATTCTCATGTAAATTATTATTATTTTAATAACATCAAAATTTTGGCCAAAAAATAGGTATGCTAACAACAAACCCAGAACACAGACTGACAAAAAAAAAAAAAAAAATGTAAAAGGTGTATCTTGCAGGGTAACATATAAATACAGGACCGATACAATGTAACAGATAGCAAAGATTATACATTATATAAAAGTCACTCACATTTACCTCTAAAGTAAATTGAAATTTGAACGTTTTTAACAAAATTCACGACAAAAATTGCGCTCTTGATTTACGTGGAGCACACCGTTTTTTTGATTGACAGTGATTTGTGCAAGTATTACTTGGTGGTACCTTTTGACACTTTCTGATGTACTCAAATGATACAAAAAGAAACAGAAGTTTTTGTGTTACATGAGATAACGGCGAATGCAAGGGGGATAATTATCAACGGAGGACATATCATGACAACAAATAATAATGGCAATATAGGTTTCCCCATCCATTTTCGTACTTTTGTCATTCAATTTCAAACATCTATTACTCAATTTCGTCCCGAGAAGCACGTAGAACGCAAATCCTAACTTCAATTTCGTCAATTGTCATTGTAATTCGTTCTTTGTCAAACATTTTAGAAGACACAGTATCAGAATCGTCAATGATTATTCAAATTCACCCCCCCCCCTCACGTATCGCAGAATGTGAAGGTCAAATTCGTTTTTGGTCACACAATTTCATAAATTTTTCATTCCAATTAGTTAGATGTGTTGATTCTTTATTTTGATGGTGAACCATCTTTAAGCCGACATATTTCTACTTTCTCTAGTGAATTGTATAGTTACAAATTACTCCCTATAACCATCTGCTTAAACGACAACACGAAAAACAAGACTGCAAACCAAAATTGATTGAAGGTGAACGACAATCAAAAGTCATAATCCAGGACAGTATGTCGGTGTCACCTTTTAAATTTAACTCGTAATGTTCAGGTTTTCGCATCAAAATGCATGAACCATGAATTAAGTGAGTTCGACAATGGTACGTAGTCACACATACTCTATTAGGCGTGCACACGCACATACACTCACACACACTCATACAGACATACACACACATATACATATCTCTATCTTATTCCTCCTTCTTTTCTCTTCTTCCTCTGAGAATATGCTAATTATATGGCAATATTTTGTAAAGGCAGCGGTATTATTCAAATGAGTGTGCAGTATAAATTCAATAAGGCAATGCGGTGTAGATACGTGAAATGAATTACATCTGTACATAAGTAACTGTGAGGGAAAGTTGTGTGGAATTCGTAAGAGATTCATAAGAGCTATTTTAAACGATGTAGAGGTCATAGGATGAAACAATTTAACCAGTTTCAATATCTCGTTTTTATTTTTGACGAAATGTCTTAGATTTGATGAACACATTAGAGATTAAAACGGTTGAGGTAAAAATCTACAATTTTATTATTGGTTCCATGAGGCGGTTAAAATGATACCTACTATGAAAGGTATACCTATGATGTTGTATTACAGTCTCGTACTCTCACACGATATCTACAGTCTGGTAATCTTCTTTGAAAATCTATGATGATTTTTTCGCAACCTGATAGCTATAACATATCTATAGTGATTGTAATGAAATGAAACCCATTTTTCTCCCACCGTCGAGCTTCGTTATTCATGAGACAATGAGCCTTCCCAAGCCCACCCGCCGCTTTAGAGAGTAAGGGGTGTTAAAGCCTGAAGGTTCTTGAAATCCGGATTTTTAAGATCTCCTTAAGTCCAACCTAAAAAGATATTGAAATATTTCAAAGATTAATAAGTCAACAGAAATGCTTGATTCTGGCATATCCACTGTGTTTACCTGAACGACGGGGGGGGGGGGGGGGTGAAAGAGGAGAGGGATAAGAGCCACATTTTCAGCATTTTCTTTAAAAGAATATGACATTTTCTCTCCAAACTTGGCTAAAAGCATTATCATAGTGATAGTGTCGGATGATGATGCTTCATAAAAACTGTATCACAGCGCAATGAAGGTAAACCATAATTTATGCTTGAATTTAAGTACGAAACTAACATTCATTGGTCTCATACTCTCACACGATATCTACGGTATGGTAATCTTCTTGAAAATCTATGGTGATTTTTACGATACTTGATAGCTAACATATCTATAGTGATTGTAATGAAATGAACCCCATTTTTCTCCCACCGTCGAGCTACGTTATTCATGAGACAATGAGCCATCCCAAACCCACCCACCGCTTTAGAGAGTAAGGGGTGTTAAAGCCTGAAAGTTCTTGAAATCCGATTAATTAAGGAACTACCGCAGCAGAGTGATGTTGTATCACAATTCCATGAAAGATCAAATGATTCTGATGGCTACAAATCGTTTGATATAAAAACTATATTGAAACTGGCGCAAAAGATTTCTGACGCCAGGTGAAAATATGCAATGTGGACAAAGGCCTGCCGATTTCAATAGAGTACACACACCCGCAGTCCGCATAATAGACAAAAGAAGGGTTAGTATAGGTGCTTCCTTCTCAAATGGACAAAAGACACTTTTCCTGGGCCCGGGACAATTAATTTAGTTTCAAATACAGAATCTGGGACTAAAGCACACAGATTTGGGAATGAATTACTGAGGCAGAAAGACAAATTGCTAAGACAAAATAAATTGCGTTTTGAAATCATACCATTCTAGATGACAATTATATTTTGAAAGGAGAGATGATTTTCTCACAGAGTAAAGGGAGCGATCTATTGAAGAAAAACCACGACTGACTCTTTCTTTCCATACTACAAAAAAAAAATCTAATAATTTTTTATTATATCAATTACTTCTGCAAAATTTCATGTTCAGATAGATATTACGGTAAACTGACAACACGATACGAATGAACAATCATTTCTTGATATCTTTTGTGAAGAACATAATTCAAAACAGTTGATAGTTTCAAAGATATGGTAATTTTGATTTATATTGTCAGTCCAGTTTCGTAACGTTCAGGCTTTATAGGTAAAAATTCTTGCGCAATAGGGGTTTTGGCCATGACACATTCAGTATAATACATTATAAATTGGTTCATATGCATATAGATACTAGAAGAAATTCATAATTACAACATATCCTCAAGCTTTCATTTGGAGCCTGGATCACCTTTCTAGTTTGAACCACTATCATTATTAATGTACTCCAAACAATCGTAATTTCATGTATGTGCTTTACCATTGAATCCGCTATAATCAAACCTGATTTTAGTCATGAAATTTTTCATAGCAATAACTTGGCTCTATTCCTTTCACTTCGACGAAGAAGAAGAAGAAGAAGAAGAAGAAAAACCCAATACAGAATGTAGGAACTCTGCCGCTTTAACTCCTCCCCCACCCCACCCTTCCGTTTTCGGCGGTCGTTTAGTTCGGGGCTTGTTTTAAGTTATGAAATTAACATCACCCTAAATATCATGATAAGTTTAGACCGTCCGTTTTCAAGAAGACGCTGATATATTGATACACGATATCCTTGAACTCGACATTATACAGTGAAATTTCAGTCATTAATCTCTTCAAGAATGTGACAGAATAAGATAAAGTAATCCAAACTTTAGGGATTCTGAAGTATCAACCCCATTTCCCGTTTTAGAAGTGGATGGATTGTGAAGCTCATTTTTGCATATTAAGATGTTTCATCATAAAGATTGTTTATGCCAAGTTTGAAGACAAAAAAAAAAAAAAAAAAAAAACCGCCATAAATTTTTTGAAGAAGAAACTGAAAATGTGGCTCTTAACACTTACCCCCTTATAGCCACCCCCCCCCCCCCCCCCGGGGTCAGGTCACTCGTGGATCCGCTGTAATCAAACATGGCAATTCAGTTATTAACTCTTAATGTGCTATGGTTACCAAACGGTGACCTTAGTCCCAAAGAACATTCCCTTACGCTCACTTATTTTCAGATGTAATTCATTTCTGTGTACACCTTCCGCCTTGTCTGATTAAATTCATACTGTACACTCGTGTGAATGTTACGCTCCCTTTACAAAATAATGCCACATAATGAGCAAATCAACAGAAGAGGAAAGAAAAAGAAGGAGGATAAAAAGAGAGAGTATGTGTCTGAGTGTGTGTATGTGCGCACACGTGTGTGTATATTATGTGTGACTACAGCAACAGTAATAATGTCGAACTCATTTAATCAGTGATGTTGTAACTCTTTTATTGGATACTAGTTGGTAATCTTCTGAGCGTGCCATGAGAACAGACTGTCACAATAATGACCTCGTGAAATCGTGTCTAAGTTCACTACCGCTGAAAGGAGGAGAGTGGCGGTATAAAACATGTTCTGGGTCTGGATGTGTGTGTGTGTGTGTGTGTGTGTGTGTGTGTGTATGTGTGTGTGTGTGTGTATTATATTGAAAGAGAGAGGGGAAGGGAGGGAAAGAGGGGAAAGAAACAGAGCGTATTTATTAGGTGATCCGAGAATCCTCTCGGATCACCTTCTGTATCTGTACGGATTCTTTGTTGGTTCTTCTTCTTCTTCTTCTTCTTCTTCTTCTTCTTTATTTCTGGACAAAATTTGTGTAGAGATTAGCTCAGAAAGTCCTCTTTCTATCAATTTCAAAATTATACCATATATGTATCATGTTCCAAAGACGACAGATCTAATGTATAATAGTGATCAGTCGACCGTGACGTCACTGTGACGTCATTATATGAAAACACATTCTCAATCATATCTCACTAATGGAATAGAGTTTTTCAATGAAATTTACGTCACATATATTTCAAGTTATGCGCATTCTACTCATATTCTCAAAATTCATATTTTCTCTTAAAACGTGCGCGTACGCGCGCGTTGAAATATTTGTATGCTCAAATCGAGCTCAAATTTTTTTTGCACACGTTTCAGACCATTTGCAGCATTTTTTGAAAAATTGAAAAAATTGGACGGACGCGTACGCGCGCGCACATATACGCACGTACAGCTCATATGCAACAGAAATTTCCCGATTTTTTACATTTATCGGATGTCTGAAAAGTCAAGGAACATTTCTAGCAAGTTTCAAGTCAATCCGACTCAATATGACGTCATACGGGACTGTCAAAGTTGAAATTCCGCGCGCGCGTCAATGGCGATATACAGTACAACAATGCCCAAAAACCGCCAATTTTAAATCCGATTTTACTCGTCAGGATGGACGGTGACCCCCCATTTTCTTTACATATTCTGAAAGCTGATGAGTTGTACATGTCAGTTTATGGGTTGGCGATACTGAAAAAGTGATTAAAAGATATCAAATTTCTTAATAAAGTAAAAAAAGTAAATTTTCAAAATGACGTCATCAATTTTCAAGTTTACTTGGGCGTATCTCACTTATCCTCTGCCAATTTTCACTCAGATTTCAGTATGTTGTAGCTTATTAAATGTTCTTTCATTAATGTAATAACAACATTTTGATTGGATGGCGGCATCACCTCGTAAAAATGGATTAAAAGTAATCTTGTCAAATTTGACCAGTTTACGTGTTATCTCTATGGGAGAGCAGTTTTTCTGGCAGTGAAAATTGACATGACTATCTTTTTCGAGCATTAGCTCACTTATGCTTCGGTGAATTTTTCCCAGATTTTAGTATGTTGTAGCTGAGACTTTGGGCTATCGTAAATGTGCCCTCCATTTTTTCATACGAGGCCGGCATCACGTCGAAAAACTTGGTTGAAAATGGCACGTGGCTTCGATGCAGCGTCATTTTGCTTAATACACAGGGCCTATGGAGCATGAAATAGGTCATTGCATAGCGCATCCGACTCGTAATCCTAAGGTCCCTGGTTCGAGCCTCACCCTTGCCAATATTTTTTTATTTTTTTTCCAAACTCTTTTTTCTTCTTTTTCTTTATTTAGTCTTAATCTCCCTTCCTAACTTTATCTTTTTCTGATTTTTTAATGCTTCTCCTTCAAATTTCTATAAAATAACATAATTTTTTCTTTATTTTTCTTTCTTTCTACTACATTCTGTGCAATAGATGAAGAACAACAATGGTTATCAATCCCATATTTTGCACATGTTTAGTTCATGTCACGTACATTATTTCATAAAATAACAACTTCTTGATCGGACACCATCTTGGGTATGTAAATTAGGGTCAAAGGTCAAAAATGTTTCATCCTGTATCTTGGTGAATACATGTCTTATCTTTCCCATATTTTGCATACGTAAAGAACATGTTACAAGAATCATTTCACAAAATAACCACTTTTTGCTCAGACGCCATCTTGTCTGTGCAAAGTAGGGTCAAAGGTCATATGTACTTCTTTCTTTATCTTCATTATCACGTGTTATCTCTATGGGAGGGAATTTTTCTAGATGTGAAAATTGACATGATTGTCTTTATCGACGACTAACTCAATTACCCTTTGGTGAATTTCTTCCAGATTTTAGTATGTTGTAGCCAATGTAATACTCTTTAAGTTTTGTTCAATCAAAGTTTTAATCGAATGATGTCTTCACCTCTTGAAATTAGATATAATGTAACCTTGTCAAATTTAACCAGTTTACGTGTTATCTCTATGGGAGGGAATTTTTCTGGAAATGAAAATTGACATGACGGTCTTTATCGAACACTAGCTCACTTACTCTTCTGTGAATTTCTCCCAGATTTTAATATGTTGTAGCTCAGACTTTGGGCTATCGTGACTATACCCTCCATTTTTTCATACGACGCCGAGATCACGTCAAGAAACTTGGTTGAAATCAAACTTATCTTCGATGTATTGAGATATTTCTTTCTTTCTACAACTTTCTTTGCAATAACTCAAGAAAAACAGCCCCTATCACGCCCATATTTTGCACATGTTTAGTTCATGTCACGTACATTATTTCATAAAATAACAACTACTTGATCAGACACCATCTTGGGTATGTAAATTAGGGTCAAAGGTCATAAATGTTTCAACCTGTATCTTGGTGAATACATGTCCTATCTTTCCCATATTTTGCACACGTAAAGACCATGTTACAAGGATCATTTCACAAAATAACCACTTTTTGCTCAGATGCCATCTTGGCTGTGCAAAGTTGGGTCAATGGTCAAATGTACTTCATTCTGTATCTTCGTTATAGTTTATACCAGGGAGGTACCTCCCTGGTTTATACCGAATTTGGTACCAAAGATGGTAGACCTCACTCTCTTTTCTAAATGAGAATCCAAATATCACACGGCCAATGTCTCTAAACACAGATAAAATCTATATGGTCATGCCTATTGCGATCAGAACTCGAATCATTGATTAAAAAAAAAAATCGGATCACCTAATTTGTCAGTCTTGACAAATTCCGAGTCTAGTGTTCAAATTGTGTTTGTCAAACAATGGATCGTCATTCGCGCGGTCCTCTCTATCCAATTTCATACGATATCCTTGACTTCGCAGTAATAAAACATAAAATTACAGCCATGACAGGCACAATAATGATAGCTTTACTCTATTTTTTCTTTATTTCGATAGAAGAGGAAAAACTCAAGACTTTAGGGTCTCTGCCCCCCCCCCCCCCTCCTTCTTTTATCGCATTCAGCGGTGGATGGAGATTCGGGGCTCACTTTAACAACAGTTTACATCACCATAAGGATAATGCCAAGTTTAGATCATACTTTCTTTTTCAACAAGATGCTGAAAGGCGAATTCACGATTACCATGATATCGACGGTATACGAGAAATTTAAGTCATTAACTTCTTCGAGAATAACTTAAAGGGATAGTACAGTTTTGGTTGAGGCCTAATTTCAGGTTCCCAACATTTTTTGGTGAGATAATAAGAAACCTCTTATGAAATATGAAAGAACATGTAATTCTATGAGGAATTCAACGTTTATTTGATGAAAATTGGTTTTGAAATGGCTGAGATATCCAAAAAAGTGCGATTCTTATAAAGTGTGGGACCCACACTTTATTACAATCGCTTTGTTTTACTTTGTTTTTGGATGTTTCAATAATTCCAAACCCGATTTTCATCAAATAAACTTTGAATTCCTCTTAAAATGGTATGTTCTGTACTATATCATAAGTGTTTTCTTGATATCTTGCAAAAAGTTAAAAGCCCAATTCTCATCTCCACCAATACTGTACCATCCCTTTAATTCTTTCTTCATAATATATAATTTCGGCGAAAATGAGATTTAAAAAGTACATTCTTTTGAGATTCTGAGCCATCCACACTTCCACTCCCGTTTTGGCTGCGGATGGATTGTTAAGCTCATTCTACCAAATAAAGATCTTATCATCATCGAATATCAATTAGCCAAGTTGTGGAAAATCAGTCATATATATGTATATATATATATATATATATATTAAGAAGATGCTGTAAATGTGGTTCTCACTTCCTTTCCCCTTATACCCCCCCCCCCCCCCCCTCGATGAGGTCAATCGTGGATACGCCATAATCAAACATGACAATCAGTAATCGGTCTTTGATATATTTCATTATTCTCTAATGACGTAGCTCGACGGTGGGAGAAAGGTGGGGTACAACACATTATACGATCATCATCATTAGAGATATGCTAACTATAAAGTTTCGTAAAGATCGTCATTGATTTTTCAAGAAGATTACCAGACCGTAGATATCGTGTCAAGGTATTAGACTGTTATACAACATCATCAGTACCTTTCTTGGTAGGTATTGTTTTAGTCAAGGCGCTAATTCCTGTAAGAGGCTTAATTAAGGAGTTCGTTCAACCCACCCCGCAGAAAAGGTTTGCCCAGACAAGGTGGTAGATGGGACCTCTATAAACATCCCCAGGTAGTATGTGGTTCCAAATTGTCGTGTCAGTAGAATTTTACTGGCCACTTTTCATCATGATTTGATGGAACAAACGTAAAAGAGTCTGCGCACGCCAAGACTATTACACGCACCACTCGAGCTGCTACAGGCGCCAGTGCCAGTGCTGCGTGTAGTAGTCTTAGCGCGCATATACTTTTTCTTCGATAAACAAGGGTTTTGCCTGCAGACTAACTTTTCACGCCAAGCTGGGTTCGGTGTAGTGTAGTTCCTAGCCGTCTTTTATTTCGTCTTTATTTCAAGAGTTCAAACAGCCGAGTGGCAGCGCATACCCGGTGATTGTGACGACCGAATCGCAATCACTGGGTGTGTGCTCTCACTCCACTTAGCGCAATATATACAGCGGGCTTCTGCATAATACACAAGCTGCAACTCAGAGAAATAAAGACGAAAAAAAAAAACGGCTAGAAATTAAGACTAGGGTCGGTAAACTCTTGTCGCTATTTGGGGCACTGAAAACGACAAACTCACACAGTTTTTGCATTTATTTCATGAAGAATTCATCAAAACTGCATAAAACTATGTTGCTAGAGATGTCATCCATATAGTGGGATTCATTGTAAGTTATAATATTGTGCATGGTCACCATGGTAACCGGATGCCTAAAGGTGACTGATAACCCCCAAAATGCCTCCTGCTGTTGCAAACATTGTTTTTTTTTTATCTTATAGATGCAATTAAAAAAAAAAAACTTTTTTATTGATTTTCATTTAAAAAAAGTTTTCCCTGTTGCCATGGCAACCAGTATTACCCAATCAGAATTTAGTTGTCAATAACTCAAAAACTAAAGCCCATAATTTCAAAAAGCTCAATAAGCATGTCCTTCTTTCTGCATAAAGTGTACAACATATATGTGAAGAATATTTTGAAGCATTCTCAAGTTACAGCAAAATTTGTAAGCAAAAGCATAATAAACGGCCATTGAAAGAAAAATATTTTCGAATAGTAAAATGCATGAAAAAGTTGCACCCGTCGTATTTTCAACACAAATTTGACTTCAAAGCATAGGCAAATGTATATAGTTTTTAATAATGTATGGACACAAATTTCCCTTAAAAATAAGATGAATACAGAAAGCAAAGCCAATATTCTATAGTAGCTCTTTCGAGTATTTACAGAGCGATGGTTATTCAAAACAATCCTGGAAAAGAGCAGAGGAAAACTATTAATTGTTTATGTTCTTAAAGGAAGTTTATTCAAGAATGCCGATAAATTCCTTTCTAAAGAAGGAATATACACGTGCGCTGGATTATCCATCAAAGAATTAAGCGTACTTTTGTGTTCGTTAGCTATTGTTAAATATATATATATATATATATATATATATATATATATATATATATATAATAAAATGAAATATCATGATATGTAAATTTTATTCAAACGTGCAGTAATGAATTAATGCTGAGGAGAGAATGAGGGAAAAATCTTGTGCGTCTTTTCCCTTTTTATCCAGACTAATTTTACAGTGTAGAGCTCATCTTCAATGAGTGATGTACACGAAAGGCAAAAGAAACAAACCTGTCTAAATTCCAGATATTTTTGGGAGTTACCAATCCCCTGTAGGCATCCGGTTACCATGGTAACCATGCACAATATTATACCTTACAATGTATCCCATTGTATTGCTGACATCTCTAGCAACATGCCCATATATAGTTTTAAGGCGTTTCGATGAATCCTTCGTGAAATAAATGCAAAAACTGTGATACTTCTGTCATTTTCAGTGCCCCAATAGCGACAAGAGTTACCGACCCTAGTCTTAATTTCTAGCTGTTTTTACTTCGCGTTTATTTCTCTGAGTTACAGCTTGTGTATTGTGCAGAAGCCCGCTGTATTGCGCTAAGCCGAGTGAGGGTGCATGCTCAATGATTGCCACAAAAAACGGTTCGGGCGTCTCAATCGCTGGGTATGCACTCTCACTTGGCTTGCTTCAACTCGGAGAAATAAAAACGAAATAAAAACGTCTGGAAACTACACTACACCGACCCCAACTTAGCGTGAAAAGTTAGTTAACAGGCAAAAACCGATGTTTGTCGCGGAAAAAGTCTTTGTACGCTAAGACTATAACACGTACCACTGGCATTGGCGCCTGTGTAGCAGCGCTAGTGGTACGTGTAGTAGTCTTAGTTTGCGAAGACGCTTTCTCGAAGAATATGGTCATGTCGCAACTAAAATGGCCTGTAAAATTTCATTGATACCACAATTTGATATCACATACTACCTAGGGGGGTTCCAGAGGGTCCAACCGACCACCCCATGCAGTCAAACATTTTCTGCGGGGTGGGTGGAACGCAGTCATTTTTTCTGGGTCGCTGCGCCTGGACTATTTTAACCGCCCCATGGAACCAATAATAAAGTGTTGATTTTTACGACAACCGTTTTTAATCTCTAATGTGTTTCTCTAATCTAAGACATGTTAGACATTCCATCAGAAATGCAAAAGAGATATTTAGTTTGGTTAAATTCTAGCTAATTCTTTCATCTTATGACCTTCGTAATGCTTTTAAAATAGCTTTTATGAACCCCTTAAGAATCCCAAACAACTTTACCTTGTACAGTTACTCACATTCAGATGTATTTTATTTCGCGTACCTATACCGCATTGTATATACTGTACACTCATCTGAATATTACCGATCCCTTCACAAAATAATGCCACATAATTAGCAGAATCAGAGGAAGGAGAGAAAGAAGGATGATAAAAAGAAAGAGTATGTGTGTGAGTGTGTGTGTGACCCACCTCCCTGGTGTGAGTTTGTATATGTGTGCGTGCGCACACGTAAAAAACGTTTGTGTGAAGTCAGGCGGATTGTCGAAGTCACTTAATTCATAGTTTTGTAACCTTTTATTACACGTTTGTAATTTTCTGAGGGTGAGAACAGACTGTCACATGACCTAACCTGTTTTTATTTGTTTATAAGCTAAATTTTAGTAAGCTGGGAAACGAAATTAAGCTCAAAACTGCAGCTGGGTGAGTACCAACTCTCGAAACAAAGGACGTATTTTCGCCTTAAATCCTTCTTTTGTTCAGAAGTTGAACTGCCTTTTGGCGTAGTAAGAGTTTTCGCAACACGACGGAAAGACCGAGAATACGCTAAAGCAAACAGCTGTGACGTCAGTCTTCGTACTCGGACTCCAGCAGCACCATCGCTTTCCTGCACAGGACTGAGGTGTGAGGACAAGATCGCTGATTGGCTGTCTGGGTCACTCTTACCAATGCTCTTACAGAGCATCGGGACCGAACGCTTTTGGCCGAGCTCCGTACTCTTACCCCCCCCCCCCCCCTCCCCCTCCCGAAGGGACGTTTCGCGGATTTGATCATGGGCAGAAGCAAATTTTGCACACAGCATGCTCCCGGCAACGTCGGGCTATAAAACTTCATGCCAACTTCTTTACATCATATTCGTCTCTTGTTCTATTGCTATAATACGTTGCACTCCGAGTTACTCACAACGATTTAAGAGCTTGTGATGCGTCCTGTCAACTGAATTCGTGAAGTTACTTCATTTATATATCTCCTTACACAAGTTCTCCGTTTGCAACACTGTTAGTCGTATTAGTCGCTTTCCCCTTGCATTATGAGCCATTACTGTTTGAAACAGAGTCGTGGGATTCAGGTTGGTGCTAACTTTGGCAATATAAAGGACAAAAGCACCGAGATTTCGACTTGGCATCGTAGTTATCACCGTGGAACAACAAGTTCTTCTTACATGACCTACGATGAACTCGTGACAAACGTGTTATGGGACAAGCACGTAACGCTCGAGTGGTTGTATGACCAGAAACTACTAACCAAGGAGAGAAATTGTCCATCGTGTGGATCTCCCATGAAGTTGCTCCAAACAACTGACAGGTTCGATGGATACAAGTGGGTCTGTCGAGTCATGAAGGGGAAAAACCGCCATCAGAAGGAAGTATCCCTCCGCCATAACTCTTGGTTCTCTTACACAAACATGAGTATTGAAGAAGTTCTGAAATACACGTACTGGTGGACAATGGGGATGAAGCAATCGGCAATAAGGGCGCAGCTTCGCGTATCAGAACACACATCAGTGGACTGGGATATGTTTTGCCGGGAAGTGTGTTTGGAAGTACTTCTGAGTCAGAAATCGATGATTGGTGGACCCGGAAAAGTCGTTGAAATTGATGAGACAAAAGTTGGCAAGAGGAAGTATAACGTCGGCCATGTTGTGGAAGGACAATGGGATTTTGGAGGAGTTGAGCGAGATTCCAGAAAGAGTTTTGTTTGCGCCGTAGACGACCGATCTGAAGCGACACTGCTTCCTCTCATCAAGGAACATATCCGGGAAGGAACACTTATTGTGTCAGACTGTTGGAAGGCATATTC